>NW_027507758.1:613267054-613519554 GCF_037356315.1 Lithobates pipiens | reverse complement strand
TTGTAAGTGTTTACTACCACTTAAAAATAGCTTGTATGCAAAGAATAAAAAGTACACACCAAAATAAATTTTTTGTAATGTGTTTCTATATATATATATATATATATATATATATATATATACACACAAGACATACACACCAAAAAAAATAATATATATATTTTTTTGTTTATTTTTTATATTGTAATGTGTGTATGTGTATATATATATATATATATATATATATATATATATATATATATATATATATAGTGTGTCTATATCGAATTTATATTTTTGGTGTGAGTGTTTGTATATATATATATATATATATATATATATATATACACACATTACAATGTAAAAAAAAAAAAAAAAAATTTTTATAATGTGAGTCTATATTTCATTTATATTTTTTGGACGATTGTTTATATATATATATATATATATATATATATATATATATATATATATATATATATATATATATATATATATATTTATATATATATATATATATTTTTTTTTTTTTTATTATTGTGTGGCTATATATATATAATCTCTATAAAGAACTAAACTAAAAAAATAATTTTAGTTTCCTCTATTTAGAGATATATATATATATGCACACACAAATATATATATATATATATATATATATATATATATATATATATTTGTGTGTGCATATATATATCTCGAAATAGAGGAAAATACAATTATTTTTTTACTTCTTTATTTAGATTATATATTTAAAATTCATAGGAAATTTTCAATGTATTTTTATTATTGAAGAGCGCTGGAATCACATCTACGTCTGTGTAGATATAGTAAAACAGCTTGTTGTGACTGTTTACAATATTGGTCACATGCTTTGTTGCCTTAGTAACGGCAACCGAGATCGAGGCTTGGTTAGGATTTCTATTGACGCTACGGCGCATGCGCGAGATTTCCGGAGTGAAATCGAACTAAGGGCGGAAATGACGTCCGGAAAGGACGTCAAAGCCCAAATTTGAAATGGCGCGGGAGATACCCGGAAGGAGGATATTTTGTAAAAGAGAAAAAAAGGTATTTACAGCGCTCGTTTTGCGATATAACATAAATAGAATGAAGGCTGATGTACAGTATTAGAGTAACATTAGTAAAATGGAAATTTTTTGGGCGGGTTTACTTCCTCTTTAAGTATCTCGTTGTGTGGAGTAGCAGGTGGAGCCAGTGGATCCTGAGAGGACAATACAGGTATATTGTGATATATTATATTGTACTGTATTGTATTGCATCACAGCTGTGTCAAGGGGACTGAGGCAAGTTAGTGGGGTTTTGTTACTAGAGTGCAGGCCCAAATCAAATCAGCCCCTCCTTTGGAGTCAGTGCTACCGGACAAAGTCTGACGCCCTACTCACACCCTTATCTTCCCTATGGACAAAGTCCAGTGCCCTAATGACACCATCCACTGCTCTGCTAACATTGTCTGTGTGTGTGTGTGTGTGTGTGTGTGTGTGTGTGTATATATATATATGTAAGAAGGCCAGTGTGGTGGCCTGAATTTATGGGAGGAGCCCGGAGGGTATTTAACCAGCCCGCTCGCCTGTGGTCTTTGTCGGTTTCCGGTGCGCGGCACTACGTCACTAGGCCGACGGCTCGTGTTTCGTTTCCATTCGGACAAAACGTCTCTGTCGTGGTTTGCTTTCCCGTTCGTTTCGTACAACGTCGCCGGCTCTGTACAACGTCGCCAGCTCAACTGCCGCAGGTAAGGGTCTAGATTGACCTTCCTGTACTATTTTTTGTGTCGTTAAAACCGGAAATATCGAATCGTTCGTTTTGATACCGGTTGTTATCACTCAATACGCTCCAATTTCGCAGCGCCCTTCATTTCACGGGCGTCATTTCGGTAGATATTGCTGGTAGGAAAAAACTGCACTGTTTTAGTACTTGTTATATAGTCTCGTTACCGTGTTCCACAGTCAAAATCGTTGCCAGTCGTGTCTCACGGCACAACGACTCCTACCTCTGCCATAGCTGGCTCACGTAGGCCATTTCATCATTTCACTAATTTTTGTTACGCACGGCGCTCCGATTCGAATCCAGTCGCATCCGCGCTGATTCATTCCGGTGTGCCCCTAACTGCTTGGCCGCATTTCAGTACATGCTCCAGAGCTCGTTCGTGGCTAATCGATCGGGTCTCTGTCATGGGAATTCATTTCACTGTCACCTAGTACGTTCGAATCGAAACCAGTCGCAGTTCTCGAACGCACAGGTTCGATCGACGTGTCCCAGTTACGTTGGCCTCATTTCGGTACATGCTCCAGAGCTCGCTCGTGGCTAATCGATCGGGTCTCTGTCATGGGAATCATTTCACTGTCACCTAGTATGTTCGAGTCGAAACCAGTCACATTTCTCAAGAAAGCGCACAGGTTCGATCGACGTGTCCCAGTTGTGTTGGCCTCATTTCGGTACATGCTCCAGAGCCCGCTCGTTGCTAAGCGATCGGGTCTCTATCATGGGATCATTTCACTGTCACGTATCACGTTCCGATACGAATCCAGTCGCGTCTACGATGCACCAATTCGTCCCGGCGTGCCCCAGGTATTTTCGGCCTCATTTCAGTACATGCTCCGGAGCCCCGTTCGTTGTCAGTCGCAATCGCGGCACGACCGATTCGGGCCTCTGTCATGGCAAACTTTTGTCACTCATTTCACTGTCACTTACCGCGCTCCGATTCGAATCTAGTCGCATCCGTGATGCACCGATTCGTTTCGGTGTGCCCCAGTTGGTTACGGCCTCATTTCAGTACATGCTCCAGAGTCAGGATTCATTATCGGTTGCAGGTTTCGGTTCTCTGATTCATGACTCTGTCATGGGAAATCAATTTTCACTGTCACGTAGGACGTCCGATACGAATCCAGTCGCATCTACGATGCACCGATTTGTCCCGGCGCGCCCCAGGTATTTCAGCCACATTCCAGTACTTGCTTTAGAGCATGCACGATTAACGGATAGTCGCAACAGCGGCACGACCGACTCGTGCCTCTGTCATGGCAATCAAATAAATTTCTCCGCCGCGTACCGCGCTCCGTTTCGAATCCAGTTGCATACATGCACCGATTCGTTACGGTGTGCCCCAGTGCTTTAGCCTCATTTCAGTGCATGCTCCAGAGTCCGGTTCATCATCAGTCACAGTCACGGCATGACCGGCTTATGCCTCTGTCATAACAGGTTTTCATTAAATGGACCGTAGTATACAGTGCCCCGTTTCGAGTCGGTTGCATCTGACATGCAAACACATCCCCAGGCACAGACTTATGGCAATCGTTGCAAGCACACATTCAAGCATAGACTTCTTGCAATCTTTGCATACACGCATCCAAGCATGGACGCACACAAGCGTAGACTTCTTGCGATCGTTGCAAACACGCATCCAAGCGTAGACTTCTGGCAATCGTTGCAAACACGCATCCTAGCATGGACCTCTTGCAATCGTTGCTAGTACGCAGTCAAGCATGGACGTCTTGCAGTTGGTGCGAGTACGCATACAAGCCTGGACTTCTCGCAATCATTGCAAGCTCGCATTCAAGTGTAGACTTCTTGCAACCGTTGCGAGCACGCATTCAAGCATGGACGTCGTACAGTCGTTGCAAGTTCGCATACAAGAGTAGACTTTTTGCAATCGTTGCAAGCACGAATCCAAGCATAGACTTCTTGCAAATCATTGCAAGCACGCATCAAGCATAATCTTCGTGCAATCGTTGCAAGCACGCATTCAAGCATGGAAGTCTGGCAGTCGTAGCAAGCACGCATACAATAATAGACTTCTTGCAATCATTGCAAACACGCATCCATGCGTAGACTTCTTGCAGTCATTGCAAGCATGCATCCAAGCGTAGATTTCTTGCAATCGTTGCAGGCACGCATCCAAACATAGACTTCTTGCAATCATTGCAAGCACACATTCAGGCATAGACCTCTGGCAAATCATTGCTAGCACGCATTCGAGCATAAGACCTCTTGCAATCATTGCGAGCAGATGTCCAGGCACAAACTTGTTGCAATCATTGCTAGCAGGCAGTTCCGGCTGGCTCAATAGATTGCTTTGGGAAAACCTGGATACTTTCCTAAATGTACATTGTAACGGGGTACTTATTTTATAGGTAAAGTTGATCCAGGGAAAATCCGATTGCCTCTCGGGGGATCAGGAAGGAATTTTTTCCCTGCTGTAGCAAATTGGGCTATGCTCTGCTGGGGTTTTTTGCATTCCTCTGGATCAGCTGTGGGTGCAGAATTGGGTGTGTCGGGTTGTGCGATATTTATTTGTTTGATTTGTGGTTAGGACTGGATGGACTTCTGTCTTTTCCGATCTGGCTACCCATGTATCTTACCATAACTTCTTGCAATCGTTGCAGGCACGCATCCTGGCATAACTCCTTGAAATCATTGCAGGCACGCATCCTGGCATAACTTCTAGCAATCATTGCACACACGCATCCTAGCATAACATCTTGCAATCATGGCTAGCACGCATCCTGGTGTAACTCCTTGCAATCGTTGCAGGCACGCATCCTAGCACAACATCTTGCAATCGTTGCAAGCACGCATCTTGGCATAACATCTTGCAATCGTTGCAAGCACGCATCTTGGCATAACATCTTGCAATCGTTGCTAGCATGCACCCAAACACATGTTCAAGCACAACTCCTACAGTCTTCGCAAAGCACATGCGATAACACGAATTTCTCACAGTCACTATGAACACATTTCCAGTGACAAACTCCCACGCAATTGTCGCAAGCACACGTTTAAACACTACTTTTGCAATCGTGCCAAGGCTCGCGACTTAGCATAACGTCTTGCAATCATTCTTTTGCAAGCACACATTCTCAGTGGCACACAAACTGGCTACACGTCGTTTTCAGCAGCACTTAGTTGGCCACTTGTCTCCTGTGGCTTTTCTTACAAGCCACTCACCGTTTCCTGTCTGTCTGTCTCTCCCTTAGGACAGTTGAGTTCAACTTCCATCCAGCACCTGGATCGTGTCGACACACGCAACTGGCTTTTTCCTGTAACACGCTCAGGCTATACCTAGCCAGCGTTCAGCATTTCTCATCCTTACAGGGCCCGGAGAGCCACCTGTCTTTATGGCTCACACAGCAAGATCCCCACTTCGAGGCATCCAGAGGCATCACCCATAGCCAACGGAAAACGCTCGCCCATCACAACTGCCATCTTTAGGGACATGAAATCCTCGCATATTTCCCAGTCTAGTCATCCAAGCGGCCATCTACGTGGCCCTTTGTGGTTTTCCATGGCCTAGCCAATTTATTGTTGGTAGCACTGGCAGCCAGGTTCTACACAGACACTACCTGACGAATGTTCAAATCTGCAATACAGGCCATTCCCCAGGATCGATCTTTATGTCACGCCTCCTGGTCCTCCTCTCACGGACACAGGACCCTTCTCAGATCCTTAATTTAGATGCCGTGGCAATAGCAGACCTGTCAATGTCGGAAGGTTCCTTACTGCATGGATTGATGTATCGGTGTTTAAACCGTCTACGATGCCCCTGTCGCCCCTGGTAGTGACAGATGCCACAGCCTCCACAGGCTTCGCGGGAATTTTTGGCCACCACTGGTTTACAGGACCATGGCATCAGGGATACTCCTAAACCCCGGTTTACCTGGACTTCCTCCCTCTTCAGGCTATACCCGGTCATGACAGCCTCTCGTATCTGGGGTCATGTCAGGACAGGACAGGCTGTGGCTTTCACCACCAACAACTGGGCCGAGGCTCATCTTGTTATTGAAGCCAGGTCTGGACCGCTCTCGGTTGTGTCCTTCCTGCGCAGACTGCTGCAGTTAGCCCGGTGGCACCAGTTTAATGTCCATTGTATGTTCATTCCAGGCCTTCAGCAATCCCGCAGGCCAAGTTCTGCATAGTCGTTACTTGGCTCGCTACCAACTTCATTTCATCCTCCTCCTTGCAGTGTCTAAAACCCAGCAATCTGACTCCAGGATGGATGTCCATTTCTATAGAGAAGCAGGGCTTGGTATCAAGTAACCGTACTCGACTACCTACTGTCACTTCTACCGGAACGCGTAGACTCTTGTTCCCTATTGCTTTCGTGCCAACACTTGTGTACCTGCCAGTTTCCCAAACACATGGGGTTCTTCTACACAGCCTACACCTCGACCCCGGTCCATACCATGGACACTCTTAGTATTTGAGCACCCTTGGCCAGGGCAGGACTTACCATTGGGCTTGACTGGGCTCAAGCCCATGGGCCCCACCCAATAGGGGGCCCCGCCAAGATACATAGCCGAGTGTACTCGGCTCGGCTCCGCTCACAGTCATGCCCAGTCCCGCCCTATGATGGACATAACACAATGAATGGGCATGACTGTGAGCCGAACCGAGTACACTTGACCACTCTCGGCTCCGCTCGGGACTGCAAGAGGACCCGAGAGCTGCCGAGATACACAGGACTCTGTATCTCGGCAGCGCCATTTTTAAACTTGAAGACTGCAATGACAAGGCTACAATGACACAAGGCTGCAGATGAATGGGCATTTAAATGTAAGTTTTTTCCTTAAAATTCCCTCCTAAACTTGGGGTGCGTGTTATACACCGCCACTTGTTATACGCCGATAAATACGGTAATGTATAGAAGGTAGGGCCCGAAAGTGACTCAAGCCCAGGGGCCCCCACCACCCTAAGTCCTGCCCTGCCCTTGGCAGCATGTTGGCGTGGGTCCCAAGTCACGTCATTGAAAGACTAAGCAGTTGGGACCCTGCCTACCTCGCCCGGTACATTCCCAATCCTCGGGTGGAAATGGCACAAGCGTTCACCAAACTTGCTCAACTAATTAAGCTGAAACTAATAAAACTGCACCCCTACCTGAATGTTTTGCCCCCTTATTTTGGTATACCGACCATCAGACCAGGGCACACTTCAGGTCCATTTCATGTGGTTAATCTTATGGTAGAGGCTACTTGTTCATATCCGTATCGGCCATAGGGCTTTGACCATAAGTAAGAAGGCCAGTGTGGTGGCCTGAATTTATGGGAGGAGCCCGGAGGGTATTTAACCAGCCCGCTCGCCTGTGGTCTTTGTCGGTTTCCGGTGCGCGGCACCCACCCTCCCTTCCCCTTTTCAGGGCATTTCTCAAATTCATTTCTCTTCACATATATTAATTTCTAATCTAGGGTATGCCCCCTTATTTTGGTATACCGACCATCAGACCAGGGCACACTTCAGGTCCATAGGGCTTTGACCATAAATATATAAATATATATATATATATATATATATATATATATATATATATATATATTTATATTTATTTCTTTATTTTATATACACACACGCAAATGCATGTGTTTGAGTCTATGTCATTAGGATAGGCCAGTGAGGGAAAACGAGAAGGTTTAATTAACAAATTATATGATGTGATGTGGTCACAATCTATTATTGTTTTTTTTTAATGATTTTGATAATATTCTTGATTTTGATTTTATTCTTGATATGCTTTGATCATTGTACTGTATATATGAAGTCCTCTTTGTAATTATTACAAACTCTTTCAGATGTTGGTACAAGGTCTGTCTGTACAATCCATGAATTATGCTTTAGAACAGCCGTGTCCAAGCTGTGGCCCTGGGGCCGGATGAGGTCCTTAACTTGCTTTTATCCAGCCCTTGGGGTAATATTTCATCCTCCGACACCAACAATAGGACATCATTCCCCCATGGACACCAACAAAGGGGCACAATTCCTCCAAATGACACCAACAATTGGGCATAATTCCCCCTACTGATACCAAAAAAGGGGCACCATTCCTCACAATGACGTCAACAAAGGGACATGAGTTCCTCCCAGTGACACCAAGCATGGGGCATGATTCCTCCCAATGTCACCAAAAATGGGGCATAGTTCCTCCCAGTGACACCAAGCATGGGGCATGATTCCTCCCAATGACACCAACAATGGGGCATAGTTCCTCCCAGTGACACCAAGCATGGGGCATGATTCCTCCCAATGACACCAACAATGGGCCATAGTTCCTCCCAGTGACACCAAGCATGGGGCATGATTCTTCCCAGCCAATGACACCAACAATGAGGCACATTTGCTTATCATGACACCAAACATGAAGCATTGTTTACTCCCACTGATGCAGGGCACAGTCCGGCCCCCATGAAGTCTGAAGGACAGTAAACTGCCCAAGGTTTGCAGACCCCTGCTCTACTGTAGAATCCAATTAGAGAAGTGAAAAAAGCAACTGGAGTTAAAATGGGACAAAGTCCAATGCATGCAACCGCCGCTGGATAACTTCCAAGTCCATAGATAAACCCTAGTGACATTCAGTATGAGACAGAAAGTTAGTCGGCTGAGTGATTAATAGCTGTGTTGAAAATGGACCTATGATCAGACCAATTATTTGTGATAAATGCAACATGCTGAGTAATGTGTCATTGTGACACTTCCAGGTTTTTATTACCTCTCACAGAGATCACAGTACTTCCCCCGACTATGCCTCTTCTTCTTTTCCCTCTAATGGTCTCCAAAAATGTGTCCCTTTGCCTGGCTACATCCAGCTCTTTGGGCACTACTCCCAGTGATACCAAGAAGGGGGGACTATTCCTCTCCCCGACACCAATGATGGGGCACTATTTCACCCAATGACGCCATTGATGGGGCACTATTCTTTCCATTGAAACCAATAATGGGACACTATTCCTCCTACTGATACCAATTATAGGGGCACTCTTCCTCCTCATTGCTGGGGTACTATTCCTCCTACTGATACCAATGATGGGGCACTATTCCCCCCACTGACACCAACGATGGGGCACTATTCCACCTAATGATACCAATGATGGGGCACTATTCCTCCCACTGACCCCAATGATGAATCTTTATTCTTCCCACTAAAACCGGTGATGGGGGCTACTCCTTCCACTGATACCAATGATGGGGCACAATTCCACCCAATGACACCAATGATGGGGCACTATTTCACCCAATGACGCCAATGATGGGGCACTAATCTTTCCACTGAAATCAATAATTTGGCACCACTATTCCTCCTACTGACACCAATTATAGGGGCACTCTTCCTCCTTAATGCTGGGGTACTATTCCTCCTACTGATACCAATGATGGGGCATTATTCCCCCCACTGACACCAATGATGGGGTACTATTCCACCTAATGATACCAATGATGGGGCACTATTCCTCCCACCCATACCAATGATGGGACACCATTCCTCCCACTGACACCAATGATGGGGCACTATTCCTCCCACTGACCCCAATGATGAACCTTTATTCTTCCCACTAAAACCGGTGATGGGGGGCTACTCCTCCCACTGATACCAATGATGGGTCACTATTCAACCCAATGACACCAATGATGGGCTATTATTCCTCCCACTGACACCAATGATGGGACACTATTCCTCCCAACCTTACCAATGATGGAGCACTATTCCTCCCACTGACACCAATATTGGAACACTATTCCTCCCACTGATACCAATGATGGGGCACTATTCCTCCCACTGACACCAATATTGGAACACTATTCCTCCCACTGATACCAATGATGGGGCACTATTCCTCCCACTGACAACACTGATGGGGTACTATTCCTCCCACTGACATCAATGATGGGGCACTATTCTTTCCACTGATACCAATGATGGGGCACTATTCTTTCCACTGATATCAATGATGGGGCACTATTCCTCCCTCTGACACCAATGATGTTACAATGTACAGTCTGATCACTGGGGGAGGGAAGACTGAGGAAATGCTTCATTCTGCAAGCAGCAGACTGATGACATCATCTCGGCCTAGGCAAAGTCACTGAACTGGAGCTCAACAATTGCTTTTTGCCAGGGGACTGCACCCTGTGTTGGGGTAATTCCTTTCCCACAGGACCTCCCCCCCCAACCTCTTGCCTTCCACCCACCCCCCACCCCCCCACCCTCCTAGGCTTTCCCATCCTACCAGGGAGCCCTAAACTGAAGCCAGTGGTTCCACAAACCTACAATAGAGATGAGCGAGGACTGAAACTTCCCTAATGGTCTATATCAGTGATTCTCAACCAAGGTTCCGTGGAACTCTTGGGTTCCTCCAAAGGTTGCTATGGGTTCCTTCAGCATTGAGCCATTTCTGCCTCTCAGATAAGTTCCCACTGACACCATTGATCTTTTTAGCTATCTGTAAAAATTTCAAATTTTTTTGAAAGGGTTCTCCGAGACCGGAGAACTATTTCAAGGGTTCCTCTGTGTTCAAAAGGTCTATATGGTCTAAGAAACCACTTCCGGTTTTAGTCTTATATAAGTAGGTCTTTACCAGTCTGTGAAAGCATTGGATCAAACTGATCTTGGTTTGATTAGATGCTTTTAAAGGCAGAGGAGAGATCTGGGCAGGGCTGGATTAAGAGCATCATGTGCTTGGTGCTGAGGATTTTGGTGGACCTATTACTGGGCACCCTTCTGCTTTCCAAGAGCCTGTGCTGGCATGTGCCCAAACTTAAAAGGGCACAGCCACACAGGCATAACACTAGGGAAGCCTGCCATTTGATTTGCCAAGTTTCTGTAAGAGCCGTGCATCGGCGTGCACTCTGGGGGTTCCATAGTGTTAGGCCAGAGCAGCTGCACTCTTTCAGCTCAGATTTCTGTAAGAGCCATGCATTGGCCTGCCCCAGGCTTCTATTAGGACTGCTCATTCAGTGCCCATTATCAATCCCAACACCCTGCCTAGGAAGTGCATGTGGAATGCAGGGCCCGTCAGGGGAGATCTCTTCCCACTGGCCCATTGCTTTCCATGGGCAGTCTGTCCTTTTTGGGTGGCTGGGCTGATATTAAAGTAGGGGCCTGGAGCTGCAGCTCCAATAGCCCCTACGTTAATCCAGTCCTGGATCTGGGGTTTAATCGAGCCCAGATGTCTCTTTAACCAGTTCCCGACCAGCGCACTCCAATGTGCGTTGGCAGAATGGCACGGGCAGGCATATTGGCGTACAGGTACGCCCAATCTTTAATGCCATCCTGCCATTGCAAGCACACCACCGGAGGCAAGCTCGCATGCTGGTCAGGACCCCAGTGAGTCCGGTCGCGGGCTCCGCCGACCCGTTCGCCGCAGGCATGCCCGCGATCGTCTCACGGGGCGGCCGAACGGAGAGATGTCGTTGTAAACAGCATCTCCCTGTTCTGCCTAGTAACAAGTGATGCTGATCTCTGCTCCATGTGATTGGAGCAGAGATCAGTGTTCACTAAATGAAAGCCCAGCTCCCAACAGTTAGTAACACACTCCTAGGAACACTTAACCCCTACACTGCCACCCACTGATTAACCCCTTCACTGCCAGTGTCATTTACACAGGAATCAGTGCATTTGTATAGCAGTGATTGCTGTATAAATGACAGTGGTCCCAAAAATGTGTCAAAAATGTCCGATGTGTCCGCCATAATGTCGCAGTCACAATAAAAATCGCTGATCGCCGCCATTACTAGTAAAAAAAAAAATTATTAATAAAAATGCCATAAAACTATCCCCTATTTTGTAAACGCTATAACTTTTGCGCAAACCAATCAATCGCTTATTGCGATTTTTTTTAACAAAAATATGTAAATATTTTATATATTATATAATATTATATAAAATTATTATATAAAACCACAGAGGTGATCAAATACCACCAAAAGAAAGCTCTATTTGTGAGAAAAAAAGGACATCAATTTTGTTTGGGAGCCACGTCTCATGACCGCGCAATTGTCAGTTAAAGCAAAGCAGTGCCGAATCGCAAAAAGTGGTCTGGTCTTGGGCCAGCAAAATGGTCCGGGGCTGAAAGTGGTTAAAGAGGACTTGTCACTGCCCGTGCTATCACAAGGGATGTTTTTCTTCACTTGTGATAGCAATAAAGTTTATAAAAAAATACAAAATTAAAAAGGCTGTGTAAAAATAAAAGCATTTAAATAAAATAACTATCAAAATGTTTTAAAGAGACAGTGTAAAAAAATAAAAAAATAAAAAATATATAAAGGGATGGTGTACAAAAATAAAAATAATTATTATTATTAATAATAATAATAATAATAATAAAGAAAAATTTTAAAATGCGCCCATCATCCGTGGTCAAGTACAAAGGCTCGCACATACGTAGGTTGCACACGCATATGTAAACGGAGTATTCACCACACATGTGAGGTATCACCGCAAACATTATAGCAAGAACAATAATTATAACACCAGACCTCCTGTGTACAGCTAAACTGGTAACCTGTAAAAGCTTATAAAGTGTCACCTAGGTTAATTTTTAAGTACTGTAGTTTGTCGCCATTCCACGAGTGTGTGCAATTTTAAATCGTCATATCTATTTACTCGGCGTAGAATTATTTTTTCTATTTTACCAAACAGTTGGGTATTATTGTGTTCTTGTGCATTAAAATTCCCTATAGCGTACTTTTTCCCAAAAACTTGCGCTTGAAAAACCACTGCGCAAATACCGCGTGACGTAAACAATTGCAACACCCACCATTTTATTCTCTAGGGCCTCTGCTTAAAAAAATATATGTATATAATGTTCGAGGGTTCCAAGTAATTTTCTAGGAAAAAAATGTAGCTTTTTACATATACGTGAGGAGTGTCAGAATTGGCCCGGTGTTGAAGTGGATATTGGGACAGCTGAGTAATGTATTCCTGGAGACTTGTAAATTTACTAACAGGTCCACTTTAAATACAATTCTATATCTAGAGTCAGTCCACCCATAAGTAATGTGTTACCTGGAAAGTTAAACCATCTACTGTAACAGTATCTTATGTTTCTCCTTCTCATCACTCATTGCAATGATCTATCACTCCTAGACTTTAAAATTCAAGAAATTTTCTTGGGAACACTCAACACTTCAAGGCCAGGAACTATGACCTCACCATTAAAGTGGTTGTAAACCCTTTTTAAAAAATCCTGAAAAAAAAAAATCCTGCAAGACAAAGACATAATGAGCTAGTATGCATAGCATACTAGCTCATTATGAATAACTTACCTGAGAACGAAGCCCCCGAAGCGGTCCTCCGTCTTCCTCTTCGCCGCTGCCATGGATCCCGGAGCGACTTCCAGGTCTCGCGGCTCCGGCGCTGTGATTCGCCGGAGCCGCGATGATGTCACTCCCACGCACGGGAGCCGACACTCGCGGCATATCGCTGCAATCTGCGGCCTGCACCAGTGTGCCTGCGCGCCGCTGTCTTCGGGTAAATATCTCCTAAACCGTATAGGTTTAGGACAGTGATGGGGAACCTTGGCACCCCAGATGTTTTGGAACTACATTTTCCATGATGCTCATGCACTCTGCAGTGTAGATGAGCATCATGGGAAATGTAGTTCCAAAACATCTGGGGCGCCGAGGTTCACCATCACTGGTTTAGGAGATATTTCTTGGATCTACAGGTAAGCCTTAATCTAGGCTTACATGTAGGTCAAAGTGGGTTGTAAGGGTTTACAACCACTTTAAATATCCAAGCTATACAAGAAGCAAGGGAATGACTCTTCACATTGTGGACTGACCTAAAAGACCAAGGTCACCAGCTGCATTGGTAAAACAGAAAGGTGCAAAACCATGACCACAATAGCCTAGACCAGTGATGGCGGACCTTGGCACCCCAGATGTTTTGGAACTACATTTCCCATGATGCTCCTGCACTCTGCAGTGTAGCTAAGCATCATGGGAAATGTAGTTCCAAAACATCTGGGGTGCCAAGGTTCGCCATCACTGGCCTAGTCTCAGGAACATATGGATCTGCATGTGAAGAAATAACTGGGACATTGACAGCATGGACTCTCTTGAGGGTATAGGTCATGCGACATTACATGGTCAGTGGTGGGGTCAGAAGATTATCGTATAAGCCCTTGTACACACGGTCGGAGATTCCGACAACCAAATGCGTCGGATTTTGTCCGTCGGAATTTGGCCGTTGGATCTTTTTCGAAACTGTTGCATACACACGGTCGGACAAAGTTGTCAAAAAATCCGATCTTTCAGAACGTGATGGCGTAATTTCGTTACGATGGGACTACGTTCAGGCTAGTAGCCAATAGCTTTGATGTAGGAATTTGATCTGAGCATGCGTGGCACTTGGTCCGATCAAAATTCTCTACACATGATCGGAGTATGTCCGATCAAACCAGTTTGTCAGAAAATATTTCCAACAAGTTGGAAAATTTGGTCCGACGGATATTCCGACGGAAACAGTCCGATGCAGACCACACACAGTTGGATTCTCCGACCGTGTGTACAAGGGCTAAGACTTGTCCTCCTGAACCTGGTAGCAGAATTAAGGAAGAACTGGCTATGGTCAAAGAGATTAAACCCTGATCTGTCCAATGAGGCATGTTCCTCTGTATCTGAAGGGTGATCTGCTGATAAATCGCATAGTCCACCATCTAACCTTGACACAGGGCTTGTCCAACTTTGCACAAAGACCATCTTGTTTCTCCTGGTAATATTGGACCAAGTCCTTAATGGTGGGGAATGAAACACGCGGACCCAAGTAGAAGGAGTCATTGTACTCCTGTATTCGGTAGTTCCGGACCTCTGAGCCCTCCCGCACTGCAAAGGAAGAGGACAAACGATGGTCACCATGATGTAGACACCCCTTCTTCTATATAACACAAAGGAATACTTGGTTTCTAAAAAATAAAGCTTTCAACCAGTTCAACTCTCACCTCTGTACACCCCCCTATAGATCTGAGATAATTTTATATTTCTGCTTGAAACCTTACTATTACTATTCAGAAATACTTTTGTCATTACTTAAAATAACACACATACATACACACATATATATATCTCACAAAAGTGAGTACACCCCTCACATTTTTGTATATATTTAACTATATTTTCATGTGACAACACTGAAGAAATGACACTTGTCTACAATGTATAGTAGTGAGCTTGTATAACAGTGTAAATTTGCTGTCCCCTCAAAATAACTCAACACACAGCCATTAACCGCTTAAGGACCGCCGCACGCCGATATACGTCGTCAAAATGGCACGGCTTGGCACAAGCACGTACCTGTACGTAGCTTTTTAAGTGCCCAGCCGTGGCGCGCTCCCGACCCGGTCCTGAGCTTCGTGACCATGGCTGCAGGACCAGCGGACCCGATCGCCGCTGGTGTCCCGCGATCAGGTCACAGAGCTGAAGAACGAGGAGAGGTCTGCGTAAACAAACCTCTCCCCGAGCTTCCTACTGTGGCTGTCACCGATCATCTCTTCCCTTTTATAGGGAATGACGATCAGTGACGTCACATGCCAGGCCACGCCCCCGTACAATAAAAAAAAACACATAACGTCATACATAACCCCTACACTGCCCCCTAGTGGTTAACTCCTTCACTGCCAGTGTCATTTACACAGGAATCACTGCATTTAAATAGCACTGATTGCTGTATAAATGACAATGGTCCCAAAAATGTTTCAAAAATGTCCGCCGTGTCAGCCATAATGTCGCAGTCACAATAAAAATCGCTGATCGCTGCCATTACTAGTAAAAATTTTTTTTATAAAAATGCTATAAAACTATCCCCTATTTTGTAAACGCTATAACTTTTGCGCAAACCAATCAATAATCGCTAATTGCCATTTTTTTTACCAAAAATATGTAGAAGAATACGTATCGGCCTAAACTGAGGAAAAAAATGTTTTTTTTTTATATATTTTTTGGGGATATTTGTTATAGCAAAAAGTAAAAAATATTGCATTTTTTTCAAAATTGTTGCTCTATTTTTGTTTATAGCGTAAAAAATAAAAACTGCAGAGGTGATTAAATACCACCAAAAGAAAGCTCTATTTGTGGGAAAAAAAAGGACGCCAATTTTGTTTGGGAGTGCCGAATCGCAAAAAGGGGCTTGGTCCTTTGGCTGCAAATTGGTCCGGGGCTTAAGTGGTTAATGTCTAAATCGCAGGAAACAAAATTCTATAATTTGTCATTTGTTCTATTTAAAATGACACCAAAATTATGTTTATGATGCAGAATATTCTAAAGATATTTACAAATACATTTTCTGGTTTAATTTTGCACTTTTTTTTATGCCAGAAAAAAAAAAAGGAATAAAAAAGTTTAAATAATAATTAAAAAAGTAGAAAAAAATCAACACGAATAAAAGTTACATGAAGAAGAAGTAGTGGGAGGATTAGGGGGATTAGGAAAAAGCAAGCGTTAATAAAAACATAATTAGTAACAAGTTTTTTTTTTTTTTAAGTTTTACTTTTAAGGTTGCTTTTACTGATAGAAGCTCATTCCTGTGATCAGTAGATGAATGAAACAGAATACATGCAAAATTAACAATGTTATTTTGTATCTCCCTATCGCTTGTCTGATCAATGTTTATAAACAATGTTACATTGTTTATAAACATTGTGTCACATGATCAATTTTTTTGACAACATCAGCTTCTAGACTCTAGAGCTTCTGTATTTATACAACTCTAATGCCTCGCGTACACGCGGTCGGATTTTCTGATGGGAAATGTTCGATGGGAGCTTGTTGTCAGAAATTCCGACCGTGTGTAGGCTCCATCGGACATTTTCAGTCGGAATTTCCGACAAACAAAATTTGAGATCTGGATCTCAAATTTTCCGACAACAAGATCCGTTGTCAGAAATTCCGATCGTGTGTACACAATTCCGACGCACAAAGTTCCACGCATGCTCCGAATCAAGCAGAAGAGCCGCACTGGCTATTGAACTTCAAATTTCCTCGGCTCGTCGTACGTCACCGCGTTTTTTGACGTTTGGAATTTCCGACAAGATTTGTGTGACCGTGTGTATGCAAGACAAGTTTGAGCCAACATTGGTCGGAAAAAAAACCCATGGATTTTGCTGTCGGAATGTGCGATCGCGTGTACACGGCATTAGATGTTATTTTGACGATTGGAAATTTATGGCAAATGCAATGGAAAGTGGTGGGATGGATTTGGGATCAAAAGTATTATCATCATTATTTGGAATGAACAAGAACATGAGAACCGGACCTACCGGACAGATAATAATAGTCTTCGTCTTTCTTCTTCCACACAAGGAAGGATCCGGTTTTGTTCTGTTCCTGCACAAGATAGCGTTTGGCATCCATCTTTGTTCCCAGATTAAAATACCAGCTGTAAACAGAAAGAGTGAGTATGATGTCAGCATACAGCCTATATGGACTCTGGTACCATACCAACAAATCTTGGGGGGGTGGGCAAGTTAGATGGACAAGATAAATTCCAGGAGTATAGGCAGGCTAGATTGATTGGGTAAATCCTAGGGGGATGGGCAGGCTAAAGGGGCTGAATGCATCCTAGTGAGATGTTCAGGCTAGATGGACCAAATAAATCATAGGGTTAAAAGTAGGCTGTAGTGACCAGATAAATCATAGGGGTATGGGCAGGCTAGTTGTGCAGGATGAGTCCCAGGGGTAGGAAGAGGCTAGTTTTACAGGAGTCCTGGGAGTATGAGCAGGCTTGACGGACAAGATAAATCCTATGCAGATGGGCAGTCTAGGTGGACCACATACATCCCAAGAGTACAAGAATACTAGATGGATTGGATAAATCTTAGGCATACAGGCAGGCTAGATGGGCCATATAAATTCTATGGGTAAAAGTAGGCTATAGTGACTAGATATATCAGGGGTATGGGCAGTAACAAAAAAAATGGCCACCGCCCACACCCATAACTGGCCTTTACAGTAAGGAGCACATGGAGGGCATATACATTATGGGCGTGGGCGGTGGGTAATTTTTTGTTACTGTTCGCATATATATGGTCTGGGGACACACTGGGCACCTTCGCTGCCATTGTGTTCTTGCTGGGTGTCCAGTGTGCTTCTGTCTCTTTAAGGGGCTTGGCAGCCTCCAGGCTGATCTGTCCCACATCTATCCATTCCATGCATGTGCTTCCACTGTGGAGACACTTATAAACTTGTAGTGTTAAGACTGCAAGCAACACAGGGTGCCGTGACGAGGCCTTGCAGCTTTCACATGCATTTGCAAATGTGTGCTAACTAAAACCCTGCTTTTAACAGACGGACAGACTGGTTAATTTAGTTGGTCAGCAGACTGATTGGCGAGTTGAGCTATGGAATTGTTTTTGTCTTACATATCAGGGGTATGGGCAGGCTACATGTATGGAATGAGTCCCAGGGGTATGAGCAGACTAGATGGACATGATAAATCCTAGGGGTTTGGGCAGGCTAGATGGACCAGATAAAACCTGAGGAGATGGCCAATCTAGGTTAACCAGATACATTCCAGGGGTACAAGAATGCTAGATAAATCCTGACAGGACTGGAAGTCTATAGGGAACAGATAAATCAAAGGGGTGTGGAAAGGCTAGATATACTGAATGAATCCAAAGGGTACAAACATACAAGCAAGATAGATAATCTGGATAAATCTTAGGGGTACAGATATGCTAGATGGACCCAATAAATCCTAGGGGTAAAGGCAGGCTAGATGGACCATATAAATCATAGGGGTACAGGTAGGCTAGCAGAACCAGATAAGTCCTAGGGGTAAAGGCAGGCTAGATGGACCATATCAATCATAAGGGTACAGACAGGCGAGCAGGACCAGATAACTCCTAGGAGTAAAGGCAGGCTAGATGGACCATATCAATCATAAGGGTACAGGCAGACGAGCAGGACCAGATAACTCCTAGGGGTAAAGGCAGGCTAGCAGGACCAGATAAATCATAGGGGTACAGGCAAGTTGGATGGCCCAGATAAATCCTAGGGGTACAAACAGGCTACATGGACTAGTTAAATCCTAGGGGTACAAACAGGCTAGATGGACCAGTTAAATACTATGGGTACAGGCAGGCTAGAAGGACCAGATAAATCCTAGGGGTACAGGCAGGCTAGAAGGACCAGATAAATCCTAGGGGTACAGGTAGGCTAGACGGACCAGATAAATCCTAGGGGTAAAGGCAGGCTAGATGGACCAGATAAATCCTAGGGGTACAGGCAGGCTAGATGGACCAGATAAATCCTAGGGGTACAGGCAGGCTAGATGGACCAAATAAATCCTAGGAGTACAGGTAGGCTAGATGGACCAGATAAATCCTAGGGGTAAAGGCAGGCTAGATGGACCAGATAAATCCTAGGGGTACAGGCAGGCTAGATGGACCAGATAAATCCTAGGGGTAAAGGCAGGCTAGATGGACCAGATAAATCCTAGGGGTAAAGGCAGGCTAGATGGACCAGATAAATCCTAGGGGTACAGGCAGGCTAGACGGACCAGATAAATCCTAGGGGTACAGGCAGGCTAGATGGACCTGATAAATCCTAGGGAGAGAGACAAGGTATTGTGAGATAATGAGATTTTTAGGCTAGATGACCAGATAAATCATAAGGGTAAAAGTAGGCTATAATAACTAGATAAATCATAGGGGAATGGGCAGGCTAATTGTACAAGATGAATCCCAGGGGTATGAGCAGGCTCGATGGACTAGAAAAGTCCTATTGATATGGCCAGGCTAGGTGGACCAGATCAATCCCCGGGTACAAAAATGCTAGATGGATTGGATAAATCTTAGCCCTTGTACACACGGTCGGACATTCCGACAACCAAATCCGTCGGATTTTGTCCGATTGATTTTTTCCGAAACTGTTGCATACACACAGTTGGACAAAGTTGTCAGAAAATCTGATTGTACATAACATGATGACGTTATTTTATTAGGACGGGACTACGTTCAGGCTAGTAGGCAATAGCTTTGGTCTAGGAATTTCATCTGAGCATGCGTGGCACTTTGTCTGATCGGAATTCTCTACACATGATCGGACAAAGTCCGATCGGATCATGTTGTCGGAAAATTTATAGCCCAGCTGGAAAACTTGATCCGTCAGATACTCCGACGGAAACAGTCCGATGGAGCCCACACACTGTCAGATTATCCGACAACACGGTCCTATCGGACATTGTCCATCGGAATGTCCGACCGTGTGTACAAGGGCTTAGGAGTACAGATGGATGTATGGACAGGCTATGGGGACCAGATAAATCAAAGCGGTGTGGCCAGGCCAAATATACCAGATGCACCAAAAGGGTATGAGCAAGATAGGTAGTCTGGATAAATCCTAGGAGTACAGGCAGGCTAGATGGACCAGATAAATTCCAGGGGTACAGACAGGCTAGATGGACCAGATAAATTCCAGGGGTACAGACAGGCTAGATGGACCAGATATTTGCATAGTTGTAAAGACAGGCTAGAGAGACTCAATCAATTCTAGGGGCATGGACAGACAAGATGGACTGAATAAATCCCTGGGGTACGTACAACCCAAAATGTAAGTTGCCAACCTCAAAATTCCAATTCAAACTGCCAACCCTTTTATTGGGATTGTACAAGCTGATATACCATACATACAGTATATCTATGATCCTTATATCTATCCATTATTTCTATTTTATCCATTTTATCATGCAAAGTTTGTAGAGTTGTATAGGGACATGAGTGCAGGAAGGTGAGGGCTGGGGAGGTCTAGGTCCACAGGGCTGTGGGGACCTTAATAGAGGAGGGTTGGGGGTTGTGGACATTCAGGTCCCCAGGGCTGTGAATATGAACAGAAGACAGCGATGGTTGGGGAGGGCTGGGAAGTCTGGGTCCTCCAGGTGGTGGGGTAATGAATAAGAGGAGGATTGAGGCTGGAAAGGTACTGGTTCCCAGTGCTGCGAGGACATGAATGAATGGTGGAGGCTGGGGAGGTCCAGGTCTCCTTAATTGGGGAGGGGCGGGCTGGAGAGATCCAGGTCCTCAGGGCTGTAAGGATGTGAATTAGGGGAGGGTGGGAGCTGGAGAAGTCCAGGTCACCAGGGCTGTGAGGACATCAATAAGAGAGGGTGAGGGCTAGGGATACCCAGGGCTGTGATGATGAGAGTACAGGAGGGTCAGGGCTGAGGATGTCCGGTTCCCCATGGCTGTGTTACATAAATAGGAGGGTAGGGGCTCAAGCGGTCCAGGTCCCCAGTGCTGTGGTGACATGACTAGAGAAAGATAAGTGCTGATGAGGTCTGGGTCTTCAGTGATGTAGAGATAGGAATAGAAGTGGGTAAGGGCTGGAAAGGTCAGGGTCTCCAGTTCTGTTGAGACATAAATAGAGAAGAGTAGAGACTGAGGAGGTCTGGGTCCCCAGTGCTGTGGGGACATGACTAGAGAAGGGTAAGGGCTGGGAAGGTCCAGGATGCAGGGCTGTAGGGACACAAATAGAGGTGAGCAAAGGCTGGGAAGGTCAGAGTCTACAGTTCTGAGGAGACATGAATAGAGAACAGTAAGGGCCAAGGAGGTCTGGGTCTTCAGGATTGTAGGGACATGAACAGAGAGGGTTTGAGGGCTGGGGAGGTTAGGGTCTCCAGTTCTGTGTAGACATGAATAGAAAAGGGTAAGTGTTGAAAAGATCTGGCAGGGTCCTCCGGTATGTGGGGACCTGATTAAAGGACGGTATGGGCCAAGGAGGTCTGAGTCTTCAGTACTGTAGGGACATGAATAGAGAGGGGTTGAGGGCTGGGGAGGTCAGGCCCGAAGGGCTCAGCACATTCAAAATAGGACAGTGGAAAGGTCAGCAATTGTTGTCATTTAAGGGAAGTTTTAGAAAATTCCCCTGCAGATATGATTCCTACGTCAGTTATTAAAGACTCGCTGAGCCGGTTTGGAGTGTTTGGGTTGGGTGAAATTCAACATTCGAGTTGGATGTAATCCAGGAACAGGGATTTCCCCCCCCCCCCCAAGGTGCCAGTACTATTAATGCCTTCCTGCTTCCTGCAACTGGCAGAATAGAGGCAAATGAAAATGTAACCCGTCATAATTACCACTTCTATTAAGCATAGCCTTAAATCGGACCTGTCACATATTGAACAAGAATCTAAAAAATACAAAAACTCTGAGATCACTGCCAAGAAACACAGCATGGAGATCTAGATACACAGGCAGGAAGACGTGGAGATGTGGCATCTCCCCTCCTGCCTCAAAAGCCACCTTATTGGCCATAGGCCAATTATTATAATAACCATTATAAGAATTATCTCCTATTATCATCAGCTCCATCTAGTGGTTGTAACAGCAGTACTTTTGTTTAACCGCTTACTGACCTGCCGCAGAACATATACTGTGGATGAGCGGCTCCTATGGGCACGGTAACATACCTGTGCGTCGCAACTTTTTTCTGGGCTCAGGGCATGTACATGCGACTCTGCCCACCGGCTCGTCTGTGATTGTACACAACGGGACTTAGTCAGCAGGTCCCAGCCAATAATTCACAGCTGGGACCTGCTGAATGGCTGTGTCCAATCACTGCCCAGAGCCCTGCGCTGACAATCAACACAGAGCTCTGTATAGAGGGAATTATCTCTCTGTTTCTTATCCCTGTGAAGCAGGCAGAAGAAACAAAGTAATCTTTATCAAAATCAGCACACATTACACATTGTTAGACACACAGTTTACCCCTTGATTACCTTGAGATGTTAACCCCTTCCCAGCCAGTGTCATTAATACTTAGATTAATACTTAGATTAGACTCTTAGATTGTAAGCTTGCAGGAGAGGGGCTCCTCTAACCCTCTTGTTTTGAATTGTACTGTTGGTGTATTGTCTCCCTTTATATTGGCGCTGTTGGCACCATATAAATCCTGTATAATAATAATAATACAATGATAGTGTATAATATTAGCACTGATCCCTGCATTAGTGTCACTGGTGATGTCAGTGGCAGTTAGTCAGTTCCCACAAAGTGTCAGTTAGTGTCAGATTCTCTGCCACACTATCACAGTCCCGTTCATGGGCGTATGTATAGGGGGTCGCAGGGGTCACCACTGAGACCCGGTCGCATGCATCAGGGGGCCCTCTCCTGTACAACTGGATAGGAGAGTTGCAGAGGCGGTGGCATGTAGAGGAACCGATCTCCATGCTTCTCCTCCTCACCCTCCTGCAGACATTCAGGAAGGAAATGGTGGGCATCAGTTCCTCTACATGCCACTTTTGCCACCTCCCTATCCCTGCCTTGCTGCCCGGTGTCAGGGCTGTGCTCAGCCCTTCCTTCTCAGAGCTGACCGCTCAGCTGTCGGCTAATTGCCAGCTCCTATCTCTCCACAGTGACTTACCTGTTGATAATCCTGCTCGTCAGTCCTGCCTACGTTCAGCCCAGTGGATCTCTGCCTTTGTCTCTGTGATGTTGACCAAGACATTTTCCGGCATTCCTGTTTAAACACTGACTTTGCTGAAATCCCTTCTGGCTCCAGATCCTGCTTGCTGTTCCACTACATTGGTCCCTGACTTCTGGCTTGTCTGACTATCCATTCTGGTTACTGAACTTTGGCTATGTTTTGACTACGTTTGTTCTTTTTACTTTTATTATTAAACAAGTGTGATTTAACTGTACTTCTATCTGATTTAATGGTTTCTGACAACCGGGTCATGTGCTTCCCTGGTGCCCCGAAGCGCTGCCGAGTTTCCCTCTCCCACATCCTGCCAGCTTCTGCGTGGGATCTGTCAGAGGGTTCAGAGGGTTCTCCTTCCTTGTCTTATTGAATAGAGTCAGTGATCAGTACCAATCACTAACTGTGTTTTTTTCCTTTTAGTCATTCACAGCTGAGACATAGTAAACTGTGTTTCCTATGCTTCAGTTTAGCATAGGAACATAGCACTGCACAGAGCTATTCCTCTTCATTCATTCTGTGCAGCTAAGGCTGCAGAGAAAGGGACTGATAAATCTGTCCTCAGTCCCTTTCTTTGTTTCAAAATGGAGACATCAAGGGTCTGTTTAGAACCCTGATATTTCATCAAAGCCCCTCAATGAGAGTCCTAAAAAATATGTAAAAAATAAACAAAATTGTAAAAAAATAATAATAATAAAATGTTAAACCAAATAATAAAAAATAAAAACCATCTGATACCAGTGGCGGAACTACCAGGGACGCAAAAGGTTGCACTTGTGAATGGTCTCTGACCTTCTGCCAATGTGGGGGAACCTCAAGACAGCAGGAATGCGGTCTGGTGTTGGAACCGAATAAAGGGTCCCACGATGGGAGTAAAGGGCCCTCGGATCAGTGGGAAGGGCCCCGGCCTGGGGCTAGGGGGGCCCTTTGTGTTTTTTTGCACCGAGGCCCTGAAGGTTCTAGTTACGCCTTTGGTCCCATTATAAATCGCTGATCGTAGTAGTAGTAAAAGACAAAAACAAAAAATTCCAGTATATAACCTGTAGTTTGTAGACGCTATAACTTTCACACAAACCAATCAATATACACTTCGCGTATTGGGATTTTTTTTTGTGTCAAGCGCATGTGGTGGCAACCAGGTGAGGAGTACAAAGATAAGTGTGTCTTGCCTACAGTCAAGCATGGTGGTGGAGTGTCATGGTCTGGGGCTGCATGAGTGCTGCCAGCACTGAGGAGCTACAGATCATTGAGGGAACCATGAATGCCAACATGTACTGTGACATACTGAAGCAGAGCATTATTTCCTGCCTTCGGAGATTGGGCCACAGGGCAATATTCCAACATGATAACGACCCCAAACACACCGTCAAGACGGCCACTGCCTTGCTTAAGAAGCTGAGGGTAAAGGTGATGGACTGGCCAAGCATGTCTCCAGACCTAAACCCTATTGATCATCTGTGGGGCATCCTTAAGCAGAAGGTGGAGGAGCGCAAGATCTCTAACACCCACCAGCTCCCTGATGTCGTCATGGAGGAGTAGAAGAGACTCCGGTGGCAACCTGTGAAGCTCTGATGAAATCCATGCCCAAGAGGGTTAAGGCAGTGCTGGAAAATAATGGTGGCCAAACAAAATATGGGCCCAATTTGTACATTTTCACTTAGGGGTGTACTCACTTTTGTTGCCAGCGGTTTAGACATTAATGGCTGTGTGTTGAGTTATTTTGAGGGGACAGCAAATTTACACTGATATACAAGCTGTACTCTCACTACGTTACATTGTAGACAAGTGTCATTTCTTCAGTGTTGGCACATGAAAAGATAGAAGAAAATATTTACAGAAATTTACTTTTGTGAGGTACTGTATGTGGTCAGTGGTAGCTAAAGTGTTGGTGCCTGGGAACATCTGCATCCCCGGGGCTAAGATGACATGAATAAAAGAAGGTGGTGGTGTATTTATGGCCATTGGTGGTAAAGTGGTTGTCAATGGGGGCTGAAAGGGTACATAGATGATCAGTGGGAGCTAGATGGGTACATTTGTGGTCAGTGATGGCTAAAGCGAACATTGGTGGTCAGTAGAAGCATGATGGGTATATTTGTTCTCAAGGTGGCTAAAGTGAACATTGGTGGTCAGTAGAAGTCAGATGGGTACATTTGTGGTCAGTGGTGGCTTAAGTTAACATTAGTGATCAATAGAAGCCACATGGGCACATTTATAGTCATTGGTGGCTAAATTGAACATTGGTGGTCAGTAGAAGCCAGAGGTGTCACTTTTCATAATGTGTCTATTGAGGAACAGCAATTTGACTCTGGGATAGGTTTACAGGGGTGTTCTGTAGTCCTAACCTAAGGTGACAACACTCATTCTACTGCACCTGTGGAGGAGCAGCGTTGTCGCTTTAAGATAAGACTACAGCCTACACTAGCCTTGCTGTATCTATAACATTGTCACCCTAGGATATGTTTAGAGAATGCCCCCTGTGTTACCGAGATGAGAATGAGGGGAGGTGTCCTGTAGTCCCATCCATGTGAGA
The DNA here is from genome assembly GCF_037356315.1 of Lithobates pipiens. Lineage (NCBI taxonomy): Eukaryota > Metazoa > Chordata > Amphibia > Anura > Ranidae > Lithobates > Lithobates pipiens. The sequence continues at coordinate 613,493,861 of NW_027507758.1, read as the reverse complement.
AACACTCACTCACAGTATTGTATCGGTGCAGTTGCAGGAATGTCATTGTAGGACTGGGCTATAGAACACCTCCCCTCCATGTTATGGAGATAAGCAAAAGGTTGAGGGATTCTGTAGTCCTATCCTAGGGTGGCAATGCTCTCTCACTGTGCTGCATCTGTGAAGTAGCAGCTTGTCATCCTAGGACAGGACTACATGACAGCTCCCTCTTTTTTTATGGAGATGAGAAGGGAGGTGGTGTTTTGTAGTCCTGTCCAAGGGTGACAACATTCACTCTACTGTATCCATGGAGGAGCAGCGTTATCGCTCTAGGATAGGACTACAGAACACCCCCATACTTCACAAGTTTAATACCATAGGAAGAGGTGTCTTGTAGTCCTATCCTGATGGGGAAATGCTCAAGAGCTTTGCTGTATCTACAGTATAAAGGAACAGCGCTGTCCCCTTAGGATAGGTTTGCAGAACAATACCTGTGTTATGGAGATGAAGGGAGGGATGCTCACCCACAGTACTGTATCTGGGAGAAGAGGGATTGCCATTCTTGGGCAGGACTACAGAACACCTCCCCTCTATGGTATGGAGATAAACAAAATGGGAGGGGTGCAGTAGTCCAACCCTAGGGTGGCAACATTCTCTTACTGTGCTGCATCTGTTAAGTAGAATGATTTCCATCTTAGAAGAGGACAACATATGAGAAGATTGGGGGGGGGGTGTTTTGTAGTCCTTGCCTAGAGGAACAACACTGTATCTGTGGAGGAACAGTGTTGTCCCCCATAACACAGGGAGGTGTTTTGTAGTTCACGGAGGTAGCTAAAAATAATACAGCACAGGTAGACCCCCAGGAAGTTATCAGCTGATTTCTGGCAGTATCAACGGGTACTTTTCACACTTATCATACAGATATAACAAAATACAATCAATGGGATATTTATCAGACCAAAAGGGAGCAAATAAATCATGATTGGGGCTCATTCACACCACGCTGCATATCACTAAGTGCATAATGGGCGGGTGCTGGGCTGCACTGTAAACGTATCCTTCGGGTGGGGCTCATTCACACCTAGTGCACTGAATGACTATCTCTGTATGTGTCCGGCTCACTCCAAACGCATTGTGTTGGAGAAAAATGTAGACGTACCACAATTCTTTACAGAGCACAAAAACACACTATGGTCGCATCATAATGCATTGCCACGGCTGGCAGTACATGGGATGATTGTAGGAAAAGTGAAGAAAAGCAAGCACTGCAATGCAATTGAAGCAATGCCCATCCACCCCACACACCGGCGCATACACGTTAGGTGTACGGTAACATGCGCTGTGCGGTGTGAATGATCCTCAACGTAGACTCTGGACAATACAAATTAGAGCTTAAAATAACTGAATCCCTGATAAAAATTACTATATCTACAACCCATGATACACTAGTGTGCTGGTCAGTGGGAAGAATGTCCCTTACATTGGTGATCAGTGGGAAGAATGCTCCTTTAATTAGTGGTCAGTGTGAAGAATGTTCCTTACATTGATGGTCAATGAAAAGAATGTCCCTTACATTAGGGATCAGTGGGAAGAATGTTACTTACATTAGTGAGCAGTGGGAAGAATGATCCTTACATTGGTGGTCAGTGAGAAGAATGTTCCTTAAATTGGTGGTCAGTGAGAAGAATTATTAGTGAGCAGTGGGAAGAATGCATTTGATTGGCGCTGGTAGGCTGCATTTGATGGGCGCTGGTAGGCTGCATTTGATGGGCGCTGGTGTGGGTTCCATTTGATGGGCGCTTGTGAGGCTACATTGATGGGCGCTGGTGAGGCTACATTAATGGGCGCTGGTGAGGCTACATTAATGGGTGCTGGTGAGGCTATATTGATGGGCGCTGGTGAGGCTACATTGATGAGCACTGGTGAGGCTACATTGATGTGCGCTGGTAGGCTACAATGATGGGCGCTGGTATGCTACATTGATGGGCGCTGGTAGGCTACATTGATGGGCACTGGTAGGCTACATTTTGTGGCCGCTGCCTAGGGTGCCCAGCCACTGGTCTTCCTACTCTCTTCTGTCTGAAGCAAGCCACTAAGTCACAGCATCAGCAGGCAGCTGCTGCTCCGTTCACACATAGTGTCAGAGGCGCAGTGGTGGCGGAGGTCTGTGTCTGTGTCCCCACTCCCGAATGAATGGAAGCAAGCAAACATTCCTTGATGGTAAGGCTGCATTTGAGGAGCGCTGGTGAGGCTACTTTGATGGGCGCTGGTAGGCTACCTTGATGGGCGCTGGTGAGGCTGCATTGATGTGCGCTGGTGAGGCTACATTGATGGGCGCTGGTGAGGCTACATTGATGGGCGCTGGTGAGGCTACATTGATGGGCGCTGGTGAGGCTACATTGATGGGCGCTGGTGAGGCTACAATGATGGGCGCTGGTGAGGCTACATTGATGGGCGCTGGTGAGGCTACATTGATGGGCGCTGGTGAGGCTATATTGATGGGCTCTGGTGAGGCTATATTGATGGGCTCTGGTGAGGCTATATTGATGGGCTCTGGTGAGGCTATATTGATGGGCTCTGGTGAGGCTATATTGAAGGGCTCTGGTGAGGCTATATTGAAGGGCTCTGGTGAGGCTATATTGAAGGGCTCTGGTGAGGCTATATTGAAGGGCTCTGGTGAGGCTATATTGAAGGGCTCTGGTGAGGCTATATTGATGGGCTCTGGTGAGGCTATATTGATGGGCTCTGGTGAGGCTATATTGATGGGCTCTGGTGAGGCTATATTGATGGGCTCTGGTGAGGCTATATTGATGGGCTCTGGTGAGGCTATATTGATGGGCTCTGGTGAGGCTATCTTGATGGTCGCTGGTAGGCTACATTGATGGGCGCTGGTAGGCTGCATTTGATAGGCTACATTGATAGGTGCTGGTAGGCTACATTGATGGACACTGGTAGGCTACATTGATGGACACTGGTAGGCTACATTGATGGACACTGGTAGGCTACATTGATGGACACTGGTAGGCTACATTGATGGACACTGGAAGGCTACATTGATGGACACTGGAAGGCTACATTGATGGACACTGGAAGGCTACATTGATGGACACTGGTAGGCTACATTGATGGACACTGGTAGGCTACATTGATGGACACTGGAAGACTACATTGATGGACACTGGAAGGCTACATTGATGGACACTGGAAGGCTACATTGATGGACACTGGAAGACTACATTGATGGACACTGGAAGGCTACATTGATGGACACTGGTAGGCTACATTGAAGGACACTGGTAGGCTATATTGATGGACACTGGTAGGCTACATTGATGGACACTGATAGGCTACATTGATGGGCGCTGATAGGCTACATTAATGGACGCTTGTAGGCTACATTGATGGACGCTGCTGAGGCTGCATTTGATTGGGGCTGGGGAGGCAGAATTTGATGGGCGCTTCATTAAAAACGGGGGTTACACATGGGCAGGGCAAATGGGGTGGGGTCAGGGGTGGAGCCAAGAGGGGCGGGGCGGCAAAATGAGGTTTCGCCTAGGGTATCCAAAAAAAAACTTGCATCAGCCCTGAGCAGCCTTTATCCAGCTTTCAGCTAAAAACAGATCAGAGAAGTGCAGAACAGACTGCCAAATGACCAAAACGGTATGCCGTCCCTTCAGAGCACATGCGTGGGTGACGTCATCTGCTGCTTCCCATGTGACTATCTCCTAAACATCACAGGTTTAGGAGATATTCACTGTACCTACAGGTAAGCCTTATTGTAGGCTTACCTGTAGGTACAAGTTCAAAAGTTGGGTTTATTACAATTTAAGACTCTTAAAACATTTCATAAAATTTCTCAGGACACTGTTTTACTGCCCACCACAATATGTTGCCCCTTGCACCTGCCCAGGTTGCCCAGTAAGGTTAGCTAAAATTCAGTCTTGGGTCTCCTTCATACATCCTACATGACCATGGTACTAGAAAATTAAGAAAGACTGATCCCGCGTACACACGACCGGACTTTTAGGTCCGACGGACTTTCGGCGGAGTTCCGACGGACTTTCCGAATGAACGGACTTGGCCACACACAATCACACCAAAGTCCGCCGGATTCGAACGTGATGACGTATGACTGGACTAGAATAAGGAAGTTCATAGCCAGTAGCCAATAGCTGCCCTAGCGTCGGTTTTTGTCCGTCAGACTAGCACACACAACGGATTTCTCAGTCCGGCGGCGTTCCAGTGGAAAAATGTAAAACATGTTCTATTTCTAAAGTCCACTGGATTTTTGGCAAGCAAAGGTCCGATGGAGTCACAAACGATCGAATTGTCTGACGGACTCGTTCCGTCGGACCTTTGCTGTCAAAAAGTCCGGTCGTGTGTACGCGGCATTAGGATCAATCAAGGTGTGAAGCCTCCCCTAATGGACCCCCTAAAGGGCTAATTAATGTGAGTAAGTGAAATGGGGTAGATGGCGCTACCTTTATTTGGGGGGGAAAAAAACAAACAAAAAAAAAAAAACGTAATCCCTAGTTTTAAAATAATTATGTGCACTAAAGTACTCAAGTAATCAAATAGTGATACTACAGTCATAAACATCAACATGTGATCTACAAATAATAGTGCAACCAAGCCAAAATCATTAATGACATATATATAGTAAATGACCAAAATGAATTATTCCTGTGTATAAAAAATTAATTACTCCCTTGTATAAAAAACATTTTGGATACCAGAAAAAAAATTCCCAAATACATCAAAAAAAAGTCATCAGAGAAACTCATCAAGAAATTAATACGTGTATCCCCAAAGAGTCCAAATGATAAAAAGTCCAAAAACAGTGTGAAATTGGTGAAGCTATAAAATGGCCAAGTGATCAAATGATCAAGTGGCTCTTGTGCTCCCCCTTGTGGGTCCCCACTCACCAGCTCCTCAGGGGTGATAGGCATATATGGATAACCATGGGTTATCTCCCTTGATGGCTTTTCCAGTGCCCCCCCCCCCCCGTAGCCTATTGTGACATTCCTCACTGGCTTCTCCAGCTATTCCACTGGACCAAGGTGCCCCCGAACCGGTCTCCTGCTCAGCACTTCACCGATCGCTGTATCCAAAGAACTGGTCAGTAGCTTCCCAAAATTAGCTCCTCATAGGAAGAGATAAGACTCCCATAGTGTAGTAGTAAAAAGTACTTTATTTTAAAATCAAAAGCTAAAAAAACGAAATCTTCCCATCAATGGGAAAAAAACGTTAAAAACGACTACAGCATATGGTAGATAATGTGTAAGAGAAGCCGGTTCGCAGCGTGCGCTTCAACTGCATTCCAGGATTCCTACTTCCATACCGGAAATGACGCAAGTGCGCTGCTCCGCCTTTACGCGTTTCGTCAGACGTTTTCAAAGGCGGGCAAATGGTACTGCAAATACCTGCACCCGGGATCTCAAATGTTACAATCTCAGTTTTTTTTTTTTATCAGAGAATCTATAGAATAAAATGGCGATTTTTGTCATATTTTATGTCACGTGGTATTTGTGCAGCGGTGTTTTAAACGCAACTTTTTCGGAAAAGGGTCACTTTCATGAATAAAAAAAAACAAAAAACGAAACAGTAAAGTTAGCCCATTTTTTTTTGTATAATGTGAAAGATGATGTTACGCCAAGTAAATAGATACCAAACATGTCACGCTTTATAATTGCACGCACTCGTGGAATGGTGACAAACTACGGTACCAAAAAATCTCCATAGGCGAGGCTTTCAGTTTTTTTTTACGGTTACCAGGTTAGAGTTACAGAGGAGGTCTAGTGCTAGAATTATTGCTCTCGCTCTGATGATCGTGGCGATACCTCACGTGTGTGATTTGAACACCGTTTACATATGCGGGCGCGACTTCCGTATGCGTTTTCTTTGCAGCGCAAGCTCGCGGGACGGGGGCGATTTAACCAGTTCCTAACCGGTGCACGCCGATGTATGCCGGCAGAATGGCACGGGCAGGCATATTGGCGTATAGGTACATCCATTTTTTTATGCCGCCCTGCCATCGCGTGCGTGCCGGCGGCACGCTCGCATGCCGGTCGGGGCCCCCGTGAGTCCGGTCGCGGGTCCCGCAGACTCAATCGCCGCGGGGATACCCGCGATCATCTCACGGGGCGGCTGAACGGGGAGATACTGTTGTAAACTGCCTAGCAACAAGTGATGCTGATCTCTGCTCCATGTGATTGGAGTAGAGATCAGCGTTCACTAACACAAAGCCCAGCCCCTCCACAGTTAGTAACACGCCCCTAGGAACACTTAACCCCTACACTGCCACCCCCTGGTTAACCCCTTCACTGCCAGTGTCATTTACACAGGAATCACTGCATTTGTATAGCACTGATTGCTGTATAAATGACAATGGTCCCAAAAATGTCCGATGTGTCCACCATAATGTCGCAGTCACAATAAAAATCGCAGATCGCCACCATTACCAGTAAAAATAATAAAATGCCATAAAACTATCCCCTATTTTGTAAACGCTATAACTTTTGCGCAAACCAATCAATAATCATTTATTGCAATTTTTTTTACCAAAAATATGTAGAAGAATACGTATCGGCCTAAACTGAGGGAAAAAATTTTTTTAATATATTTTTAGGGGATATTTATTATAACAAAAAGTAAAAAATAATGCGTCTTTTTCAAAATTGTCGCTCTTTTTTTGTTTATAGCACAAAAAATAAAAACCGCAGGGGTGATCAAATACCACCAAAAGAAAGCTCTATTTGTGGGGAAAAAAAGGACGTCAGTTTTGTTTGGGAGCCACGTCGCACGACCGCGCAATTGTCAGTTAAAGTAACACAGTGCCAGATCGCAAAAGGTGGTCTGGTCTTAAGCCAGCAAAATGGTCCGGTCTGTAAGTGGTTACATTTTTTTTTCTTTTTCTTATTTATTTTTATATTATTACATTTTGTTAAAAAAATAATAAAAAAAATGTAATCACTTTTATTGCTGTCACAAGGAATGTAAACATCCCTTGTGACAGTAATAGGTGGTGACAGGTACTCTTTATGGAGGGATAGGGGGTCTAAAAGACCTCCAATCCTTCCTTTGCACTTCAAAGTATTCAGATTACCGGCGATTTTGAATACTGTATATTTTTATAAAACCGGCGCCATTGGCAACCGAGTAAACAGGAAGTGACGTTGTGACGTCGCTTCCGTGTTTACAATCAGGAGACTCGAATGAAGTTGTTTCTGGCATGTAAACATCCCTTGTAATAGAAAAAAAAGCACGACAGGACCTCTTAAATATGAGATATGGGGTCAAAAAGTCCTCAGATCTCATATTTAGACTTAAATGCAATAAAAAATAAAATAAAAAAATTATCATTTTAAAAAATGACAACAAAAAATAAGTCCCTTTAAGACGTATGGTTGGAAGTGACATTATGACATCGCTTCCTCCCTGCTATGGTATAGAGACGGGTGGGGGCCATCTTCCCCTCACTTGTCTCCATACCCAGGCACCGAGAGGACCCGATTGCCTCCGCCGCTGCCGACGGCTCCGGTAAGCAGCGGGAGTGGGGTGACCCCTCTTCCACCACCGATAATGGTGATCTCGCGGCGAATCCGCCCGCAGAGACCACCATTATCGTAAACAGAACCACCGGCCGAAAAGATGGATAATTCAGCTGTGGCAGCAGCTGCTGCCTTTACCGAGATATCTTTAAAGTGCCGACGTATATGTACAGGAGCCAGTTGGCAAGTGGGATTACATAGTTACATACATATTTACATAGTAGGTAAGGTTGAAAAAAGACACAAATCCATCAAGTCCAACCCATGTGTGTGATTATATGTCAGTATTACATTGTATATCCCTGTATGTTGTGGCCATTCATGTGCTTATCTAATAGTTTCTTGAAACTATCGATACCCCCCGCTGAGACCACTGCCTATGGAAGGGAATTCCACATCCTTGCGCTCTTACAGTAAAGGACCCTCTATGTAGTTTAAGGTTAAACCTCTTTTCTTTTCATTTTAATGTGTGGCCACGAGTCTTATTAAACTCCCTTCTGCGAAAAAGTTTTATCCCTATTGTGGGGTCACCAGTACGGTATTTGTAAAATGAAATCATATTACCTCTTAAGCGTCTCTTCTCCAGAGAGAATAAGTTCAGTGCTCCCACCCTTTCCTCATAACTAATATCCTCCAGTCCCTTTATTAGCTTTGCTGCCCTTCTTTGTACTCGCTCCATTTCCAGTACATCTTTCCTGAGGACTGATGCCCAGAACTGGAGAGTATACTCCATGTGCGGCCGGACCAGAGTCTTGTAGAGCGGGAGAATTATTGTTTTATCACTGGAGTTGATCCCCTTTATAATGCCAATATTCTGTTAGCTTTGTTAGCAGCAGCTTGGCATTGCATGCCATTGCTGAGCCAATCATCACATATTTTAATCTCTTAAACCCTGCACTACTGCACAACAACCACATTCAGTTGAACGAAGATCATTTTTGCTGAGCTACATTGCAAATCCTCATGTCCTAAATGATGCCTTTGAGTTTGGTGATCAGTGGGAAGAATGTCCCTTACATTGGTGATCAGTGGGATGAATGTTCCTTACATTGATGGTCAGTGGGAAGAATGTCCCTTACATTGGTGGACAGTGGGAAGAATGTTCCTTACATTGGTGATCAGTGGGAAGAATGTCCCTTACATTGGTGATCAGTGGGAAGAATGTCCCTTACATTGGTGATCAGTGGGAAGAATGTCCCTTACATTGGTGATCAGTGGGAAGAATGTTCCTTACATTGGTGGACAGTGGGAAGAATGTCCCTTACATTGGTGATCAGTGGGATGAATGTTCCTTACATTGATGGTCAGTGGGAAGAATGTCCCTTACATTGGTGGACAGTGGGAAGAATGTTCCTTACATTGGTGATCAGTGGGAAGAATGTCCCTTACATTGGTGATCAGTGGGAAGAATGTCCCTTACATTGGTGATCAGTGGGAAGAATGTCCCTTACATTGGTGATCAGTGGGAAGAATGTTCCTTACATTGGTGATCAGTGGGAAGGAGGAGGAGGACACACCCAAAGAGCTCTCTGTGAGAACCACCCATTTTTCAAGCCTGGGCCTTGCCTGCTAGCTCGGCCCAGGAATAATGCCTGATCCTGGGGGAGGCCCTGAGATGGATCCCCCTGATGACACGGGGCCCAGTGAGGAGGAGGTGGAGGATCTGTCTGTGGGTCCGGGCCCTGGTATGGATGCCAGCGTTTTCAGCCTTAAGGTTGTTAATCGCTTTAGGGCGATTGGGAGAGCGGAGGAGAAACTTAAAGTTTTGAGAGTGGAGCTTAAAAACTTCAAAGCCAAATACTTCCAGGCCTGGAGTAAGAATCGCACCGCCATGAAGCCTGAGCTACAGGAATTAGAGGAAAAAGTCAAGCAGCAAACTTTATTGTTGGGAAAACTAAAAGAAAAAAGTGGAGCATTTAAAGAAAAGTTTGAAAACGAGAGAAGGTTTGTCAGCCAGTCCTCATCGTGTTCCGTGGATCAGCCTCAGCATATGGATGACCCGGGTCCATCTGCCTCTGCTCCTCTCCCCCCATGTAAGGCCTTGGAGTCGCCGGCGGCAACCAGCCAGGGGGTTGAGAGTGAGAATGGCACCCTGACCTTCATCCAGAGGATGGAATCCCCCCTGAGAGGAGACAAGCTTGTAATGTCTGATAATCCATCAGAGGTCCCGGAGGATGTTCAGAAAAATCAGCCAGGGAATGAGGATGAACCTGCGCCAAATCCCCTGAACATGGATGTTGCTGCACCCGCATGTGCTGAGACCTGTAGTTCCACTACCACATTTGCTGCATGTGTTTCACACACTGTGTCTGACACCTGCAATGTGATTGCTTCACCTGAGCCTCTCTGTGTTCCAGCAGAGCTGATTGATTCTGGTGGGGGAGGGGGTCAGAATACTGCACCATGTGCAGTGGAAGCCATGGATGTGTCAGTCCAGCCTGCACTGTCCTCTGCAGAAAGTCCTGTCCTGATGGAAGAGAACAGGCCAGATGAAGATTCCACCAGCACAGCAATGGGAACTGACACTGCTGGGAAGACTGCAGGACATGTGAATATACCAGCAAGTATTGACAATGGCAGTCATGATAAAACAATGAATGTGGTGGGTGGTGGTGGTGATGGTGGAGGGGTTAATACTGCTGGGAAAAGCAAAGATGACATTTCTCTCTCTGCTCAGAGGAAAGACTCATCGATTGTACAGACCAAATCTGTACAATCGATATCTGCTAGAGATGTCTCAGACAGTTCAAAACACACAAATATCTCTTCTGCTGGGAGGAATATGGGGAGTTATGCATCTGTTGTGGGGAGTCGCACCAAGGAGGGTGGGGGGAATACTGTAAATATTGGTGGTCACAATATAGGGGGTTTTGGTGGTGGGTATAGGAGGAGGAATGTGGTTCAGTTCAAGTGGGAGGGGGAGGGGACCCCACCAGTGAGGGGGAGGGTGGCAGAGTTGATTTTGGAAATGGGGTTTAAAGCTGTGGATATTTTTGCTTTGATTTGCCCAGTGGGGAGTTATGAATTTGATTTATCTTTTGTAAAACCTGAGGGGTTGGATTTATTTTGGGAGCGACATAGGAGGTGCCAGGGCCTTTCGCAGTGGAGTGGTTTGGTGCCAAAGGTGATTTCCAGGCAGCCTCTGATAAAATCGGTGACCATCCTGGTGCGTAACGAATCCATACCAGAGGCTGATTTGATAGTATGGCTACGCCGATATGGTGAGGTCCTCACTCCACTGCGGAAGGTCCTGGATGAGCATGGGATATGGACAGGGGCCTGGACGGTGTCACTAAAACTGGGGGTGCTGGGCAATGTAGTCCAACATCTGCCCTGCTCAGCTTTTCTGGGAAGAGATCGGCTGACTATTTTCTACCAGGGACAGCCCAAAGTCTGCAATAAATGTGGTGAAAAGGGCCATTTTGCCTCTACCTGCACGCGTAAAAAGTGTTCGCTATGCCAGGGTCTGGACCACTTGGCGAAAGATTGTACCCAAATTCGGTGCAATCTGTGCCAACAGCTTGGCCATCCTTACAGTAAGTGTCCAGAGGCTTTACATAACCTGCAAGGATTGGAGGCTGAGCTGCAGAGGCTGGATAAGGAGGATCAGGCCGCTGTAACTGTTGTTGTCCCTCCTGTGTCAGTTCCATCTGTTTCCCCTGGTAATGTTGTCCCTGAGTCTGTCCCTCCTGTGTCTGTTCCATCTGTTTCAGGTTCTGTTTCCCCTGGTAATGTTGTCCCTGAGTCTGTCCCTCCTGTGTCAGTTCCTTCTGTTTCAGATTCTGTTCCCTCTAGTGATGTGGTCCCTAAGTCTGTCCCCCATGTGGTTGTCCCTATTCCTGCTGTACGTAGGTCCTCCAGACTAGCGGAGGCTGCTGGGGGGGCAGGTTTAGCGGATCTTCCTTCTCAGCCTCCAGTCCCTGTCCCTCGGCAGCGCAAACGTGGTCAGGGGAATGTGGGGGTGCTGGATGGGGGTGGGGCGGATGGAAGGGTGTCCATATCCCATGTCTCACCCTCTGTTGAGGGGGATTCAGATGATGAGGGGTGGGAGACGTTTAGGAGGAAGAAAAAGAAGAAGAGGAAGACAAATAAAGTAGTTATTTCTTCCTCAGAGTCGGACCCAGGAGGGGTTCCTCCTGGTAACCCTTTTTCAGTTTTGTCAGGTGATGGGATGTCTGATATATCTTTTTCTTTATCATCCATGGATGAGGGGGAGTCACATAGTTTGAAGAGAGCTGTTTCTGGTGATGAGAGTGTGGCAAAGGTTAAGAAACGACTACCCCAATCATCCTGATGGCAGTTCCCACTCCGATAAAGGTGGCGACCATTAATGTCGCCAGCATGAAATCTGCAAGAGCTCGTGATATTGCCTTATTTTTGCTCAGCGAGTTTGATGCCGAGATTTTATTTTTGCAAGAGACCTGGCTCAATACTTTGGCCGATGTCCATCTAGCAAAAAGGGAGTGGAGATGCGGTCCCTCCTTTTGGTCTCTTGCGGCAGAGCCCTGCAGCGGAGTTGCGGTCCTTTTTAAAACCGATATGGTAACGTGCCGGCGGGTAATTGAGGTAGAGATTGGGAGATGCATGGTCTTGGACGTCTCTGTTAGGGGGCAGGACTTGCGCCTGATTAATATCTATGGACCGCAGTCAAGATGGGGCAGGAAATGCCTCCTCACAGAGATCAAGCCCTTCCTTTTTACATCCCAGCAGGTTGTCTTTGGAGGTGATTTTAACACCATAATTAGGCCTGAAGACAGGAGAGGCTCCATAGACAGGCTGGCGTATGATAGCGTTTTTCTTAGAGATATGGTGAGACAAGCAGGCCTGGTAGATGTGCATATTAAGCACTGCCCTGGCAGCACGGGATTCACATTTCAGAGAGGGAATAGTCAGAGTAGGATAGATAGGTTTTTTTTAAAGGAGAACTCTGCTTTCTCGGCTCCTGAGTTGAGGGCGGTGGAGTTCTCTGACCACTGTATGCTGTCTGTGACTCTGAATGCCTCGGACACTCCACCCAGGGGAAGGGGTACCTGGAAACTGAATTCGGCTCTCCTGGAAGACGTAGAGGTAAGACAATCCTTTGAGGATTTTTTTCAGGCACAGGTTTCTATTCTGGACTTTTGCAGCACTAAGTCAGAGTGGTGGGAACTTGTGAAACAAAGGGCGATTGGACTTTTCAAGGCCATAAGTAAGAAGAAGCAGCTTGGTATGTACATTGCCTACCAGCATTTGCGGAGGAAGCTTGATCGTCTTGTCTCGTATAGAGGAGATCCAGGGGAGATCTCTGAGGTCAAGTTTCTTCTTAGAAAGTGTCAATACGACCGGCATGCCTCCTTGGTTCTGGAGAGGGATTATGGAAAATATCACTCGCCTGATCCTTACCAGAACTGTAAGCAAGGCATAGCAGTTAAGACGGTCATAGGCCTGAGGGATAGTACGGGTTCCCTGGTGAAGTCCAGATCAGGGATCCTGGAGATCTTCAGATCATATTATGCAGACCTTCTGGGAAGAAAGGACCTTTGTCGGGACAAGATGGAAAGCTTTCTGGATTCTACTCCAGGATTGGGAAATGGTACATTGCCTTTGATGGATTTGACAGAACCAATTTCAGTGGATGAGGTAGTTCATGCTATAGAGAAGCTGGCTACCAAAAAATCGCCTGGGCCAGATGGGTTGACAGCTGAATTCTACAAGTGTTTTAAGTCCATTCTGGCTCCCTTTTTAGCGGAGGTTTATAACAGCTGTCTAGAAGAGGGTTCGCTCCCTCCCTCCATGAGGCAATCCGCTGTGATTCTTCTGTCAAAAGGTAAAGACCCCTCAATGATTGAGAACTGGCGCCCCATCAGTCTTCTCAATGTTGATAGAAAGATCTTGGCGAAGATTCTTTTTTGGCGCTTGTCGTCAGTGGCAGGCGATTTGTTGTCCAGTCATCAGCACTGCTCGGTCCAAGGTAGAAGTACCTTTTCAGCGGTTTTAGCTGTCCGGGAGGCTTTGGAACGATGCAGGGCTGCTGGATGGAGAAAGTACTTGCTGGCATTGGATCAGGCGAAGGCTTTTGATAGAGTCAATCACGAGTACCTGTATTTGCTACTTGGTAGATACGGCCTGCAGGGGAGGTTTATAGATTGGCTGAAGACATTATATAAAGGGGCTGAGAGCTTCCCACTGGTTAATGGTTGGGTTGGACGGCCTTTTGAGGTTGGCTCTGGTGTGCGCCAGGGATGTCCTCTGAGCCCCCTGTTATATGTATTCGCAATCGACCCCTTCATAAGAAGGCTAGAGAGTGGATCTTTGTGCGGGGTGCCTTTGGGCATTGCTGGTGTGCCACCTTTGAAGGTCGTGGCCTATGCCGATGATGTGTCTGTTATTGTCTCTGGAACGGAGGAGGCGCAGGAGGTGGTCTCTATGATAGAGCAGTACACGGAGGCTTCTGGTTCTAAAGTCAACCATGAAAAGAGTGAAGTTTTCTGGATGGGTGAGGAAGGTGAAAGCTTCGAACTTCCGGATGCCTTCCCAGAGCCCCAGCAGGAAATTAAAGTGTTGGGCATCAAATTTGGTCCTGGTGACTATGGTCATCGAAATTGGGAAAGCAGGTTGGTGTGTGCCAATGCCAAAGTAGCAAGTTGGAAGAAATGGAAGCTTTCATTGAGGGAGAGGGTTGACTTGATCAAAACGTACCTGGTCCCAATTTTTTTATATGTCAGCTTCGTCTGTATCTTGCCAGTATCTCTCTATGCAAGGGTGTACAGCTGCTTTTTCCAACTGTTATGGGGAAGTAGGCTGAACCTGATCAAACGCAATGTAACTTACCTGTCTAGGCGGGAGGGTGGCCTAGGAATGGTCAACCCAATAGTTTTCTTTTCTCTGCTGTTTTTAAAGTACAATCTTGGTAACATGCTAGCAGAGAACCCGCCGGGATGGGTGGGTATTTTTCAATCTTGTTTTAGGCCTTTTCTGCGATCCTGGGAAGATGGCGGGCCAGTGAAAAGTCTGAGAGTCCGACATGGCAAGCTCCCGGCTTATGTTGCCCCGTGTCTGAAAATACTTCGGCAGTGGCAGGTGACAGTGGAGGATATCAAGTCCCTCCCCAGGAAGCTTCTGGAGAAGAGGATTTTGGGCTCTGCTTTCAGTGTGTCACTGGCCTTAAGGGATTGCCCAGGCTCTGTAATGAGGGAAGGGTTGCGTTTAATCAATTTAGAAAGAATCCCCTTGAAGTTTAGGGATCAAGCCTGGCTCGCCTTCCATGGAAGGCTCTATGTGAGAGGGAACTTGAAGCATCGCCCTGTGGATGATCGGGATTGTCCTAGAGCGGAGTGTGTTGGTAAAGTGGAGTCTATGGACCACTTTTTGCTCCAGTGTCCCTTTAACATAGAGGTGTATAAAAGGGTGGGGAGGGCTCTAGGCATCCCCTTTTTCTATCGCATGAGTTATGCGGAGTGGGTGTATGGGGCATTCCCGACTCACTGGGATTTTGATTTGGATACACTGTTTTTAGTTAGTATAGTTGTCCGTTACTTCACATGGAATGCACGGTGCCAGATTACCCTGCGGAAGAAAGTCCTCTCTGTTGAGGTGGTGGTGCACGATATTCTGGGTGAGGTTGGGAAAATTCGGGGTCTTGAGAAGGGCAGGGAGCCTCGGGCAGTCTGGATAAGGGCGTGGAGGAATATCAGACCTGCCTTTGGTGAACTGCCCATCTCTGGGTGAGGAGCTCTTTTCTTTTTCTGGTTCTTTCACTCCCTTAGCTTTTTTTGGTTAGTATCTTCTTTTTGAAGAAGGGCTGCATGCATAATGGGTACAGGTTTGTTTCTTAACCTCACAAGTTTGATGTCTGGTGTAATGGTGTGAGTCGTAATAGGATTTATGTTATTGCTGTAAAGTATTTTTTTTTTTGGTTTGAGAGCAGTTTTGCTATATTCATTTTAATTTATGTAAATATGTATATATTTATGTATATTTATATATTGTGATTTTATGCTTAATGATTGCAAGACTTTTAATAAAGAAAAATTGGGAAGAATGTTCCTTACATTGGTGATCAGTGGGAAGAATGATCCTTACATTGGTGATCAGTGGGAAGAATGTCCCTTACATTGGTGATCAGTGGGAAGAATGTTCTTTATATTGGTGGTCAGTGGGAAGAATGTCCCTTACATTGGTGATCAGTGGGAGGAATGTCCCTTATATTGATGATCAGTGGGAAGAATGTCCCTTACATTGGTGATCAGTGAGAAGAATGTCCCTTACATTGGTGATCAGTGAGAAGAATGTTCCTTACATTGAGGGTCAGTGGGAAGAACGTCCCTTACATTGGTGATCAGTGGGAAGAATGTTCCTTACATTGGTGATCAGTGGGAAGAATGTTCCTTACATTGGTGATCAGTGGGAAGAATGTCCCTTACATTGGTGATCAGTGGGATGAATGTTCCTTACATTGAGGGTCAGTGGGAAGAATGTCCCTTACATTGGTGATCAGTGAGAAGAATGTTCCGTACATTGAGGGTCAGTGGGAAGAACGTCCCTTACATTGGTGATCAGTGGGAAGAATGTTCCTTTAATTAGTGGTCAGTGGGAAGAATGCTCCTTACATTGGTGGTCAGTGGGAAGAACGTCCCTTACATTGGTGGTCAGTGGGAAGAACGTCCCTTACATTGGTGGTCAGTGGGAAGAACGTCCCTTACATTGGTGGTCAGTGGGAAGAACGTCCCTTACATTGGTGGTCAGTGGGAAGCTTCTTATACTTGTTGTCATTGCTAAAAATTCCCTCCTTACAGATAGCTAAAAAGATAAATGGTGTCAGTGGGAACTTATCTGAGAGGCAGAAATTGCTCATTGCTCAAGGAACCCCTAGCAACTTCTGGAAGAACCTTAGGGTTCCATGGAACCCTGGTTGAGAAACCCTGCATTGGAATGGTTGGGTCTTTGGTGAAAGCCACATCCACTGCTTTGTCCTAACGTTCTCTGGTAAAGAATCCATCTGCGACATTTAAAATGCACGCACCTGGAAGATTCCCTCACGGGGAAGGTTTGGTGAAAGTCATATTCACTGTTTTATAAATAGACCCTATCAAGTACCCACAGCTATGCACATGAACAGCGATGCAAGACCTGTTTGCGGTAAAATAATTTGCACCATAACTTACTCCTCAGCCTCGAGGCTCCCGGCGTTCGCCAGGAAGGTCCGCGGGATGTAGCCAGTTTTGACCTCCCCATTGTCGTTGAGCGTCCTGGCCAGGATCCATGTCCCCTGCTCTTCCAGGACCTCCAGCGCCTCGCCATATTGGCGTATAGGTACATCCATTTTTTTATGCCGCCCTGCCATCGCGTGCGTGCCGGCGGCACGCTCGCATGCCGGTCGGGACCCCCGTGAGTCCGGTCGCGGGTCCCGCAGACTCAATCGCCGCGGGGATACCCGCGATCATCTCACGGGGCGGCTGAACGGGGAGATACTGTTGTAAACTGCCTAGCAACAAGTGATGCTGATCTCTGCTCCATGTGATTGGAGTAGAGATCAGCGTTCACTAACACAAAGCCCAGCCCCTCCACAGTTAGTAACACGCCCCTAGGAACACTTAACCCCTACACTGCCACCCCCTGGTTAACCCCTTCACTGCCAGTGTCATTTACACAGGAATCACTGCATTTGTATAGCACTGATTGCTGTATAAATGACAATGGTCCCAAAAATGTCCGATGTGGTCACCATAATGTCGCAGTCACAATAAAAATCGCAGATCGCCGCCATTACCAGTAAAAATAATAAAATGCCATAAAACTATCCCCTATTTTGTAAACGCTATAACTTTTGCGCAAACCAATCAATAATCATTTATTGCAATTTTTTTTACCAAAAATATGTAGAAGAATACGTATCGGCCTAAACTGAGGGAAAAATTTTTTTTAATATATTTTTAGGGGATATTTATTATAACAAAAAGTAAAAAATAATGCGTCTTTTTCAAAATTGTCGCTCTTTTTTTGTTTATAGCACAAAAAATAAAAACCGCAGGGGTGATCAAATACCACCAAAAGAAAGCTCTATTTGTGGGGAAAAAAAGGACGTCAATTTTGTTTGGGAGCCACGTCGCACGACCGCGCAATTGTCAGTTAAAATAACACAGTGCCAGATCGCAAAAAGTGGTCTGGTCTTAAGCCAGCAAAATGGTCCGGTCTGTAAGTGGTTACATTTTTTTTTCTTTTTCTTATTTATTTTTATATTATTACATTTTGTTAAAAAAATAATAAAAAAAATGTAATCACTTTTATTGCTGTCACAAGGAATGTAAACATCCCTTTTGACAGTAATAGGTGGTGACAGGTACTCTTTATGGAGGGATAGGGGGTCTAAAAGACCTCCAATCCTTCCTTTGCACTTCAAAGTATTCAGATTACCGTTTTCGGCGATTTTGAATACTGTATATTTTTATAAAACCGGCGCCATTGGCAACCGAGTAAACAGGAAGTGACGTTGTGACGTCGCTTCCGTGTTTACAATCAGGAGACTGGAATGAAGTTGTTTCTGGCATGTAAACATCCCTTGTAATAGAAAAAAAAGCACGACAGGACCTCTTAAATATGAGATATGGGGTCAAAAAGTCCTCAGATCTCATATTTAGACTTAAATGCAATAAAAAATAAAATAAAAAAATTATCATTTTAAAAAATGACAACAAAAAATAAGTCCCTTTAAGACGTATGGTTGGAAGTGACATTATGACATCGCTTCCTCCCTGCTATGGTATAGAGACGGGTGGGGGCCATCTTCCCCTCACTTGTCTCCATACCCAGGCACCGAGAGGACCCGATTGCCTCCGCCGCTGCCGACGGCTCCGGTAAGCAGCGGGAGTGGGGTGACCCCTCTTCCACCACCGATAATGGTGATCTCGCGGCGAATCCGCCCGCAGAGACCACCATTATCGTAAACAGAACCACCGGCCGAAAAGATGGATAATTCAGCTGTGGCAGCAGCTGCTGCCTTTACCGAGATATCTTTAAAGTGCCGACGTAAATGTACAGGAGCCAGTTGGCAAGTGGGATTACATAGTTACATACATATTTACATAGTAGGTAAGGTTGAAAAAAGACACAAATCCATCAAGTCCAACCCATGTGTGTGATTATATGTCAGTATTACATTGTATATCCCTGTATGTTGTGGCCATTCATGTGCTTATCTAATAGTTTCTTGAAACTATCGATACCCCCCGCTGAGACCACTGCCTATGGAAGGGAATTCCACATCCTTGCGCTCTTACAGTAAAGGACCCTCTATGTAGTTTAAGGTTAAACCTCTTTTCTTTTCATTTTAATGTGTGGCCACGAGTCTTATTAAACTCCCTTCTGCGAAAAAGTTTTATCCCTATTGTGGGGTCACCAGTACGGTATTTGTAAAATGAAATCATATTACCTCTTAAGCGTCTCTTCTCCAGAGAGAATAAGTTCAGTGCTCCCACCCTTTCCTCATAACTAATATCCTCCAGTCCCTTTATTAGCTTTGCTGCCCTTCTTTGTACTCGCTCCATTTCCAGTACATCTTTCCTGAGGACTGATGCCCAGAACTGGAGAGTATACTCCATGTGCGGCCGGACCAGAGTCTTGTAGAGCGGGAGAATTATTGTTTTATCACTGGAGTTGATCCCCTTTATAATGCCAATATTCTGTTAGCTTTGTTAGCAGCAGCTTGGCATTGCATGCCATTGCTGAGCCAATCATCACATATTTTAATCTCTTAAACCCTGCACTACTGCACAACAACCACATTCAGTTGAACGAAGATCATTTTTGCTGAGCTACATTGCAAATCCTCATGTCCTAAATGATGCCTTTGAGTTTGGTGATCAGTGGGAAGAATGTCCCTTACATTGGTGATCAGTGGGATGAATGTTCCTTACATTGATGGTCAGTGGGAAGAATGTCCCTTACATTGGTGGACAGTGGGAAGAATGTTCCTTACATTGGTGATCAGTGGGAAGAATGTCCCTTACATTGGTGATCAGTGGGAAGAATGTCCCTTACATTGGTGATCAGTGGGAAGAATGTCCCTTACATTGGTGATCAGTGGGAAGAATGTTCCTTACATTGGTGGACAGTGGGAAGAATGTCCCTTACATTGGTGATCAGTGGGATGAATGTTCCTTACATTGATGGTCAGTGGGAAGAATGTCCCTTACATTGGTGGACAGTGGGAAGAATGTTCCTTACATTGGTGATCAGTGGGAAGAATGTCCCTTACATTGGTGATCAGTGGGAAGAATGTCCCTTACATTGGTGATCAGTGGGAAGAATGTCCCTTACATTGGTGATCAGTGGGAAGAATGTTCCTTACATTGGTGGACAGTGGGAAGAATGTTCCTTACATTGGTGATCAGTGGGAAGAATGATCCTTACATTGGTGATCAGTGGGAAGAATGTCCCTTACATTGGTGATCAGTGGGAAGAATGTTCTTTATATTGGTGGTCAGTGGGAAGAATGTCCCTTACATTGGTGATCAGTGGGAGGAATGTCCCTTACATTGATGATCAGTGGGAAGAATGTCCCTTACATTGGTGATCAGTGAGAAGAATGTCCCTTACATTGGTGATCAGTGAGAAGAATGTTCCTTACATTGAGGGTCAGTGGGAAGAACGTCCCTTACATTGGTGATCAGTGGGAAGAATGTTCCTTACATTGGTGATCAGTGGGAAGAATGTTCCTTATATTGGTGATCAGTGGGAAGAATGTCCCTTACATTGGTGATCAGTGAGAAGAATGTTCCGTACATTGAGGGTCAGTGGGAAGAACGTCCCTTACATTGGTGATCAGTGGGAAGAATGTTCCTTTAATTAGTGGTCAGTGGGAAGAATGCTCCTTACATTGGTGGTCAGTGGGAAGAACGTCCCTTACATTGGTGGTCAGTGGGAAGAACGTCCCTTACATTGGTGGTCAGTGGGAAGAACGTCCCTTACATTGGTGGTCAGTGGGAAGAACGTCCCTTACATTGGTGGTCAGTGGGAAGAACGTCCCTTACATTGGTGGTCAGTGGGAAGCTTCTTATACTTGTTGTCATTGCTAAAAATTCCCTCCTTACAGATAGCTAAAAAGATAAATGGTGTCAGTGGGAACTTATCTGAGAGGCAGAAATTGCTCATTGCTCAAGGAACCCCTAGCAACTTCTGGAAGAACCTTAGGGTTCCATGGAACCCTGGTTGAGAAACCCTGCATTGGAATGGTTGGGTCTTTGGTGAAAGCCACATCCACTGCTTTGTCCTAACGTTCTCTGGTAAAGAATCCATCTGCGACATTTAAAATGCACGCACCTGGAAGATTCCCTCACGGGGAAGGTTTGGTGAAAGTCATATTCACTGTTTTATAAATAGACCCTATCAAGTACCCACAGCTATGCACATGAACAGCGATGCAAGACCTGTTTGCGGTAAAATAATTTGCACCATAACTTACTCCTCAGCCTCGAGGCTCCCGGCGTTCGCCAGGAAGGTCCGCGGGATGTAGCCAGTTTTGACCTCCCCATTGTCGTTGAGCGTCCTGGCCAGGATCCATGTCCCCTGCTCTTCCAGGACCTCCAGCGCCTCGCCCTTGCGGACATCCAGGTCTTCGGCAGAACGCGGCTTGTAGCTATAGGTGGAGACCTTGGTGATGCGGGAAAAACGCACTAATCGTTCGGCTTGCCCCTTCCCTGGAGCATGCGTGTGGACTTTTGTGTCGAATTGTTCTTTTGGAATTTCTATTGTGGGACCGTTGAGGTTGGGTTGTTCTCCATTGGGGCCGTCGACAAAGACTGGGTTGTCCTCACCATTGATAATGCTTTCCAACTTCACCGAGATCTGTGGGCTCAGATTGTGGATCCGGTACATCTTATGGGCATCCACCACTGTATCTGACTTGGGGCTACTCATCATGGTACTGCCGTTTCCTATGCGTGGGATATCCACAGATTGGCGGCAGCACCCACAGCAGCAGCACCCACAATACCGCTTACAGATATTCTGCCCCATCCTGAGCAAAGTGAGGAGATTGCAGAGAGTGTGGAGAGCTCAGATCCCAGCACAGGACTGAAACTATGAGGAAGTCAGCACTGCAGGAATGTGAAGAGAGGGCGGGCGGGTCTACCTGAAGGCTGTGACAACAACGACAAAGACTTGCTTCCTCATTCATACACCTGAGCTGCATTATACCCTGTATACCAAATACAAATATCATTCCATGTGTGCACAGGACAACTTCTCTTGTCCCTTATTCTAGGTGTAATTCTCAGTATATGTTCTTGTTCTGTAACTATGGACTCTGCACAGTACCACTTCTCTTGTTCTGTATGCTGGGTGTAATTCTCAGTATCTGTTCTTAGTCTGTATGTATGGACTCTACACAGTACCACTTCTCTTGTTCTGTATGCCGGGTGTAATTCCCAGTATCTGTTCTTAGTCTGTATGTATGGACTCTACATAGTACCACTTCTCTTGTTCTGTATGCCGGGTGTAATTCCCAGTATATGTTCTTATTCTGTAAGCATGGACTCTGCACAGTACCACTTCTCTTGTTTTGTATGCTGGGTGTAATTCTCAGTATATGTTCTTATTCTGTAAGTATGGACTCTGCACAGTACCATTTCTCTTGTTCTGTATGCCGGGTGTAATTCTCAGTATCTATTCTTATTCTGTATGTTAGGACTCTGCACAGTACCACTTCTCTTGTTCTGTATGCCAAGCGTAATTCTTAGTATCTGCTCTTATTCTGTATTAATGGGCTCTGCACAGTACCCCCTTGTACACACGGTCGGAGATTCCGAAAAACCAAATCCGTCGGATTTTGTCCTTCGGATTTTGTCCGACGGATCTTGTCCGAAACTGTTGCATACACACGGTCGGACAAAGTTGTCGGAAAATCCGATCTTTCAGAACGAGATGACGTAATTTCGTTACGATGGGACTACGTTCAGGCTAGTAGCCAATAGCTTTGATGAAGGAATTTGATCTGAGCATGCGTGGCACTTTGTCCGATCGGAATTCTCTACACATGATCGGAGTATGTCCGATCGGAGCAGTTTGTCGGAAAATATTTCCAGCAAGTTGGAAAATTTGGTCCGACGGATATTCCGATGCATACCACACACAGTCGGAATATCCGACAAACCGCTCCGATCGGACACATTCCGACAGAATCCCCGACCGTGTGTACAAGGGCTACCACTGTACACCAAATACAAATCTCATTCCATGTGTGCACAGGACAACTTCTTGTCCCTTATTCCCGGTGTAATTCTCAGTATCTTTTCTTATTCTGTATGTATGGAGATTTTTATTTGTAAAACCAAACAAGATACATAATAACAGACTAACTGACTGAAAATAACATAAATACAACAATTACTGACATGTAGGCTAGGTCAAAAACTTAGCAGTTAAAAAAAAGGGCATTAATAGGAAATACATGTCATGTCACAATAAGACTCCTTTACATAAGTCTATATTTCTCCAAAATGTCCTAATTTAATCCTTCTTAACTCAGATAACACTAAACTTGCAATTTTACTAGAGATAAACTGTTCATTATGAACGGCAACTTTAGTCCTTGCATACCATTGATAGTACTAGCCTAGGGTAAAGATGATGGACAGGAGCGGACTGGCCATTCGGCCACTCGGGCACTGCCCGAGGGCCCCGGGCCACTAGGGGGCCCCATCAGGGTTGCCAGCCTCAGTAAAACCAGGGACAGTATGTAAAAATCTGTGTTTTTTTTTTAACATCTGTCTCTGAAATGTCCCTTACCGACATCCTTTTGGTCTAAAAATCCTGAGATTATAGCTGCCCCACCTCTCCAGTACCTTCTCAGCCAATAGAAACATGTCTGTGTATACTGTGTGATTGTATACTGTGTGTGTATACTGTATGTTTGTGTATACAGTGTGTCCCCATAATCTCTGATTGCTTGGGGGCCCCATAATCTCTTATTGCCCAGGGGCCCAATGAGTTGTCAGTCTGCCCCTGATCCCACCTCCAGCAGCCATTTTGTTCCAGACTTCATGGCTTCCCCAACAATCCACCAAGAAATGCTCCATGGACTGCTGATTACAGCCCAAAGGGCAGATCCTTTCAGATGCAGTCAGACCTTTCATGTTCCCCCTCACATACATCTTCCCATGGAGAGACAGCCAGGCAATGTCATGAAACTTTGAGGGTAATCTGGGGCTATTCAGCAACGTTAAGCTTTCCTCCATAACAGCTGTAGTGCAGTCTCAGAGTACAAGCGGAGAACGGAAAAAGTTCCTACAGCGTAGCATACGCTGACAATTTCCTATTTTTCATTTTCCAACCACGCATCACCATGCCCAATCTATGTAACATATTTTCTCAATATAGCTATATATCAAACTTCAAAATGAATTACAAAAAATCTGAAGCACTGAATCTGACACTTTGAGAAATCACATTAAACAATACAAAAAACAACTGTAAATTCAAATGGGAAACAACATCCCTCACATACTTGGGAGTACACTTAACACCAAAGTTAGAGTCAATGTATAAAGCCAACTTTCAACCACTTTTACTAAATATTACCAAAGACCTAGAGAAGTGGACACTGAAGTATTTCTCATGGTTTGGCAGGGAAGCTTCCAAACAGTACCCATATGTAGTGGATGACATTTGGGATCAAATGTCACACGCATTGTAAATTTAGTTTTTGACCTCAGGACAATAAAGGTTCTGAGGGTTAATTGTTGTAGGTAGGCCTAACACCAGTCTGACCAGGCTATGTTTGAAAGTTCTGCCTGGTCATGTGAACGGTGAGGTGCACATGACAGGCTAGAACCTAGTCTGGTTGGATGTTTTGGTATTGGCCCTCTTGGAGCCAATCAGTGAGAGTGCCGGGGCCTGCTGAGGAGTCTGGGAGGTGGTACTTAAACAGGTGTGGGTCCCATGTTCAGAGGTCCAGAGTTGTTTGTGAGACCCGTGTGGTCTGTTCTGGTTCCAGGACTGGGGTAGCCCCATGAGGTGTCCCGGTCACGGGGTGTTCGACGTTCCGCAACATGTTCCTGTCAGTGGCCCCTGATAGACCTGTCTGGTCTGGGGTATAGATCTGTCTATTCCTGAGTATCGGAACCGGCTGGGCCGAGGCGCTGTAACTGAGGGAGGATTGAAAGTGTCCGGGTGTGCTCTCGGCTTGGAGGGGCACTGCAGCTCGTGGAAGTGACCGGGGGAGGACTCTTTGCAGGAGGACCTGCAAGTGGCATCCTGAGAAGTGCCTGGTTACTGAGTTGGGAAGGACATTGACAAATCCACACTTTTCCAGTACCACAAAGGAAGCGGGAAACGTTCCAGGTACAGTCGGAAAAAGGTTCCTGTATCCTCTCAGTTGATTGTTCAAGTTTTGAGTCAACGTGCTGACTGCCATGATCTCTGGCTAGAGATCTTTTCAGCATTGAAGTACCAAGGTACCTGAGTTCTTCACCCGTGCCCTCTGTTCCCTAAGAGACTGTTTTTGTGAAAGTTCTACTGCAAAATAAACCTTTTTGAAAGGACTTCATCTGTGTCAGTGTACAAGTCGTTGGGTATCAACCCTGGGAACCCCTAGAAGTGGAGGATCAGGCCGAGAGAAGGTAACCGGTAAACCCATTCAGTCAAGGCCGCCCTGCAACAGGTTATGGCCACTACACATACTACTACCCTCAAGCTTCTTTAGATCCCTACACAGCATGTTAAGAAAATTTCTTTGGGCCTCCAAAAAACTTAGAATCAGCCTAAACCTACTTACCATGAATAAGCAAAATGGAGGCATGGGGTTCCCTAATTTTAAAAACTAGCTACACACCTAACTAGAATCATAGACTGGACTTGCCACAAAGAGAAAAAGATAGGGTGGGATTGGAAAACGAGTTAGGACCTATCCCAATTTCTCATACTCCATGGATACCTTGGAATCTGTGTCCGAAACAACTGAAACAACATCCCCTCATAGGGGCAACACTAAAAAAAAAACCTACAAACAATTACTCAGAGACACTCACTCACCTCCTCATTAGGGCCACTAACCCCACTGACAACAAACCCCGATTTCCTGCCGGCAATGGATGGCTCTAGCCAATCCCTTAGCAACAGAAACATACTGGAACCTAACAGACACAAAACTTTCTGGGAAACAACCCTAAACAGATCCTTTACAAGAGACCAATGGCTACAAGCATGTGTATTCACACATAAATGTGCAATCAGTGTGAGATTGCAAGAAACATCATTCAAAATTCTAACAAACTGGTACATCACACCAAATAAATGACATAAATGTTTTTCGACAGTTCCTGGACATTGTTGGAGCTGCAATCAGGAAGAAGGCACTCTATACCACATCTGGTGGGAATGTGACCTGATTAAACTCTTTTGGAACCAAGTAATCAAGATCATAAAACACATTATAAAAACGAAAATTTATTTGGATGCTGCTTGCTGTCTTATAAACATCACCAATTGTACCTTGAAAAAAATACAAAAACTCCCTGACCAGATTCTTAATCACAGCGGCAAAAACAGTGATACTGAAGCACTGGAGGAGTACCACCGCCCCCACAATTAAAGAATGGTTGGAAGAGATACATCTCCTCATGCCGCGTACAAACGATCGGAATTCCGGCCAGAAAAAGACAGATGAGAGCTTTTCATTGGAAAATGGGACCGTGTGTATGCTCCATCGGAAATTAGCTGTCCGAATTCCCGCCAGCCAAAAATTTATAGCATGTTCTCAATTTTCCAGATGGAAAAACTTTCTATCGGTAATTCCGATCGTGTGTATGCAATTCCGACACGCCAAAAATCACGCATGCTCAGATTCAACTACGAGATGGAAGCTATTGGCTACTGGCTATTGAACTTCCTTTTTCTAGTCCCGTCGTACGTGTTGTACGTCACCGTGTTCTAAACGATCGGAATTTGTGTGACTGTGTGTAGGCAAGACAGCTTGAGCCGAATTCCATCGGAATTCCATCGAGAAAACCATCAGAGCTTTTTCCGACGAGAATTCCGATCGTGTGTACGCGGCGTCAGAAGTATGGAGGAGATCAGGGCAAGAGCACAGGGGGATACATAAAAAGACAATAAAATATGGCAGCCGTGGACTATCTTTAACCACTTGCTTACTGGGCACTTAAACCCCCCCTCCTGCCCAGACCAATTTTCAGCTTTTAGTACTGATTCACTTTGAATGACAATTGCGCGGGCATACAACACTGTACCCAAATGAAATTTTTAACATTTTTTTCCCACAAATAGAGCTTTCTTTCTGTGGTATTTAATTACAGCTGGGAGTTTTATTTTTTGCTAAACAAACAAAAAAAAGATGCAAAAAAAAAATCATGTTTAATAGTTTGTTATAAAATTTTTCTCCTTCATTGAAGTGCGCTGATGAGGCGGCACTGATAGGCTGCACTGGTGGGCCCTGATAGGCTGCATTGGTGGGCACTGATAGGCTGCACTGGTGGGCACTGATAGGCATAGTTAAGGCGGCACTAATAGGCACAGATAAGGTGGCACCGATAGGCACAGATAAGGCAGTACTGATGGGCACAGATAAGGCGGCACTGATGGGCTAAGATGGCACAGATGGGTGGCACGGATGGGTGGCACAGATGGGTGGCACTAAGGGGCACTGATAGGTACCACTGATAGATGGGACTGATGGGCACTGATAGGTGGTACTGATAGGTGGCTCTGATAGGTGGCACTGCTGGGCACTGATGGGCGGCACTGATGGGCACTGGTAGATGACACTGATGGGCAAGGATATGTGGCACTGGGGTGCAGCACCGTTGTTGAGACAGATTGTGGGCACTGATGGGTGGCACTGTTGGCACTGCTGGGTGGCACTGTGGGCACTGCTGGGTGGCACTATGGGCACTGCTGGGTGGCACTGACGGGGGGGGGACTTATTTTTTAATGAGGTGGCACTGGCAGGGGGCAGGTGGGCACTGGCAGGGCTGGCCGTGATCGGGACTGATGTCCCGATCACGGCCGCCAGTGATCGGCTCTTTTTTTTTCTCCTCGCGCTATCAGTGCGAGGAGGAATAATAGCCGATTACCGGCTCCGTTGTATCACATGATCAGCTGTCATTGGCTGATAGCTGATCACGTGGTAAGGGGTCGGGATCGACCCCTTGCTCGGATCAGTGATCAGGCGAGTCTCATAGACTCGCCGATCACAGAGCGCGCCGCGCGCGCCCCTCAGGCCACTCGTGCACGGGGCGACGTCAATAGACGTAGTCCCGGCAAAGGAGGTCCGTGCTGTAGCCATCATTTGGCTATAGCGCGCGTGTCTACTGGTTAAATATTCTGATTCCTATGCCACTTTCACATAGAGATAGACCTTTTAAACACAGATAAACATGAATACCGTATTTGTTGGCGTATAACACACGCCGGCGTATAACACACACCCCAAGTTTAGGAGGGAATTTAAAAGAAAAAAACTTTTAGGAGGGAAGTTTAAGGAAAAAAACTTACATTTAAATGCCCATCAATGCAGCCTTATCAGTGTCAATTGCAGCCTTGCATTTCAGCCTTCCATTGCAGCCTTGTCAGTCATTTGCAGCCATGTTAGTCATTTGCAGCCTTGTCAGTCCATTGCAGCCTTGTCAGTGTGTTTGTCATTTAAAAATGGTGCCACCCAGATACAGAGCGGATGTCCTGTGTATCTCGGCGGCACTCGGTAGTCCTCGGTGGCTTTCAGGTATTTTCGGCCGCATTCGGCCGTTCTCGGCGGCTTTTGGCTTTCCGAAAGCCGCCGAGAACAGCCAAGTGTGGCCGAAAACAGCCGAGTGCGGCCGAAAATACCCGGAAGCCTCAGAGATCGGTAGCAACAGCGGGGGATCGGCGTATAACACTCACCCCCGATTTCTCCCCTGATTTTAGTGTGTTATACGCCGATAAATACGGTAGTTAATATCTTTCTCCCATTTTTACTTATCCTTCCTTTTTTCTTTTCCTTTCATTTCTGTTACTATAGTGATCTCTAAGGGCACTCCTCGGAGACCCACAAATAAATTTCATTCTTCTTCTCAAATTAAATAATAGATTTTTCTATACAATTCAGAATATTTCTAAATAAATGATCGCTGTAACGATTGGCTGATGACAGAGCCATTTTGTTGGTTTTACTAGTAAAATACTCTACCACTGAATTCAATTATACATTGTTATATATTTTTTATTTGATATTTCTGTACAAATGTTAGTATGGTTGTACAAATGTTATCTCTAAGCATCAATAAAAGCTTATTGTTTAAAAACAGAAAAAGGTCCTACAGATCCTCTGGTATAACAATTTCCTTGAGCTATTTTCAAGGTAGGATTTCTCAATCCCCCACCTCCTCAGAGACTTCAGAGCTGAGTCCAGATATGGTGGGAGATGACCCTGAGTACATCTCTACCACTTTAGAGAACAGCCCCACATCCAGGACTCCGCACGAGGCAATATCCAGGCCCTAACACTGTTTACCCATGGAGGACCAACACTGGAGTCCAAGCACCCAAAATTAACGTTAAGATAAAGAGAGTCAAAAAACACCTAAAGCCCCGTACACACGAGAGGACTTATGTCCGACAGACTTCCGAAGGAGTTCTGCCGGAGTTCTGCCGGAGTTCCGACAGAGTTCTGACGGACTTTTCGGCTGAGCGGACTTGGCCACACACAATCACACTAAACTCAGACGGATTCGAACGTGATGACGTACGACTGGATTCGAATAAGGAAGTTCATAGCCAGTAGCCAATAGCTGCCCTAGCGTCGGTTTTAGTCCGTCGGAATAGCATACACACGAGCGAATTTTTCGAAGGGACCGTGTCCGGCGGAGTTCCTTCGGAAAAATTTGAAGCATGTTCCATATTCTAAAGTCCTTCAGACTTTGGCGAGTCAAAAGTCCGTTGCAGCCCACACACGATCGAATAGTCTGACGGAATCAGTCCGTCGGACTTTGGATGTTGAAAAGTCCGCTCGTGTGTACGGAGCTTTAGGATTTATCATATTCAACCCACCCTCTTTCAGCAGGTAAGTAACCCCTCTTTTTATTGGATTCAGTCTATTAACCCAAAAGAGCTGAAAAAACAGACTGAAGAGCCTTGCAGAGAAAAATTCCGGTAATGGAAAAACCATAGAGACATATAGAAAGACAGGAATTAAGTACGTTTTCAACGTTGTGACCCTTTCTCTGTAGGTCAGCTTGCAATTTTTCCATCGCTGAACCCTTGCATTTCCAGCATTCAATATCTCCTCCCAATTTAGCCTGGCATTATTTTCCCTTCCAAACTTAACCCCTAAGATCTTAAGACAACTTAAAGCTATTGCAAACTAGAGATCAAACTTTGGATCACCCTGCAGTGTCCAGAGAGCTTCACTCTTCTCAAAGTTGATAAGAGACCCAGAGGCCTCAGAGTAAGTTCCGATGGAAGGTGCTAGAAACTGGACCTCATGGGAGGCAGACACCACTACAGTGACATCATCATCCACATAAGGGAATACAGATAGGGCTAAGGCATGGGGCACAGGTACCCCCTGAAATCCGCACTCCTGCAGTGATCTCAAAAAAGGATTGATGGCAAAAACATATAAGAGGGGCCTCAAGGGGCAACCATACCTCGCCCCAGCCTCAACCCCAAAAGGTACCGCCCTGCCACCCATTGATAAGTGGAAAGCTCTTAGCCTTCCAGTATAAAGTTCTCAGCCATTCAACAAATAACCTTGGGATACCATACTTTAACAAAGTCGTCCACAGATACCCATGGTCAACCCTGTCAAAAGCTTTAGCTTGGTCTAAACTCACCATATACTTCCCATGCCTAAGAACCTTACATCTCTCAAAAGCTTCCCTCAAGGAAACGAGAGCACCATAAATATTACGCCCTTCTACTGTGCCGTACTGACAGTCTGTCAATAGTGCTGGAGAAAAACACTTCAACCTAGAAAATAATAATTTTACCAGAATTTTCCTGTCTACATTCAAAAGGGCTAAAGGCCTCCAGTTCTTAATGTCATTAGGTTCTTTACCCTTGAACAGCAGAACTAAGGATGATACTCTCATGGATGGAGACATCAGGCGTTTCTCCAAACAAATTTTAAACACATCCACCAGGAGCTCTTTAAATTTCTTATAAAATTTGGCTGTAATGCCATCATGTCCTGGTGCCTTCTTTAGACGTAACTTATCAATAGCCTCCCTAACTTCCTCCACCGTTATGTCTGCTGTCAAAGGAGAAAAGTCCAAATTATCAACAACAGGACCCGAAACTGCCTCTAAGAACTATGCCATCTTCTCCTTATCCAAACCCTTCTCCCGAAACAAGTCAGCATAGTATGATCTTACCACTCCCAGAATACCCTCCGGAGACTCCTGCAAAATCCCCTGGGAATCCCTCATTATTAACTTTCTTGTCACCTTGTCCCTACAATTTTCAAAGGGATCAAGTGTCCCTGGGAATCCATAATCCCGTTCAACTACCAGGGAGTTGTATCTGCTATATTGATATTGACTTAGCTCAGATTTCACTTGATCAATTTTCCTCCCTGCCTCCAACCCGCCTGAATAAAGCAACTCCAGCTCTTTCTGCAGCCTGAGATAATGGCTATATCTACTTTTCCCCATTTTAGCTGACAACTTCCTCAAGGGAGAAGAGGTGTCCTTTTGTAACATCCTCCCACCAATCCGCAGTACAGTCATAGAAGTCTAGTCTCTCTGCATGGTGTTGCAAGAAGTTCTAAACTTGTTGCTGAACAGGAGAGGGTCTTATTGACCCTGTATCTCTCCATAAAGAGGACCTGGCAAGAATGATTCCTATTACAAGGGATGTTTACATTCCTTGTAATAGGAATAAAAGTGATCAAAAACAAAAAAAAAAAGTGTAGAAGAGAGTAAAAAAATAAATAAAAATAAAGTAAAATAAAAAAATGTAAAACGCCCCTGTCCCCGGTTACTCGCGCTCAGAAGCAAAGTCCCGCCCACATATGTAAACGCTGTTGAAACCACACATGTGAGATGTCACCACGTGCGTAAGAGCACAAACAACAATTCTAGCACTAGACCTCCTCTGTAACTCTAAACATCTAACCTGTAAAAAAATTTCAAGCGTCGCCTATGAAGATTTTTAAGTAAGTTTGGCATCTTTCCATGAGCGTGCGCAATTTTAAAGCGTGACATGTTGGGTATCTATTTACTCGGCATAACATCAGCTTTCACATTATACAAACAAAATTGGGCTAACTTTACTGTTTTGTTATTTTTTAAATCACGAAACAGTTTTTTTTCCCCAAAAAACGCATTTGAAAAATTGTTGCGCAAATACTGTGAGATAAAAAGTTGCAATGACCGCCATTTTATTCCCTAGGGTGTGTGATATATATTTATTTTGTTTGGGGGTTCTGAGTCATTTTCTAGCAAAAAGAAAAAGATGATTTTTACATGTAGGAGAGGAGTGCCAGAATAGGCCCGGTATCGAAGTGGTTAAATAACCCGATTCTTCCTGATATTGTTTGAGGCCCATATATGTTAATGAATCGGAGTCTCCTGCCATGAATTGTTACTTCCAATATAAGACATCTTCTCATTGACATCTCAGTGAGTCTGTGCACCGTCACATTCTTAGTATTAAAAAGGATGGCAACACCCGCATAAGACTCCACAGCCAAAGACCAAAATGAGGGTCCCGTGTGGAACTCCATCTCGCAAAAGTCCAACAGATGTTAGATGTGTCTCTTGTATAAAAAATAGACATCAGCATCCAGGTACCAGAGGTGTTCAAAAACGACATGCCTTGTCCTCCTGTTTTTAATGCGGTTTACATTGCTGGAGACGATGTTTTGAGAAAAACCTGCCATCACAGCAAAGAGGAGAAAAAAAGGGGGCGGAGCCGGCACGCGCGGAGCATGGTCGCATAGGAAGAGAGCTCCCGGCGGACTGAGACATCCAGCGGCTAACAAAGCGACATAGGGCAGCTATCTACACTACATTCGGTGCCCTCTTACTCGTACACCATCGGAGGATGTCGCGGCGGAGGAAATCGGGGAAACATCCCGGTAAGATGACAGACTTTTATCCGCACTCCGGCTGCTCTTTATCCCAAGATGGCGCCGATGATACACGAGGCCCTTCAGACATGCAGCCGAGCAGGGCAGAGGAAGAGAAAGGTAGCGACCGTAAACAGAAGGGCCAGACTAGACCTCTGACTATTAATTCCAGGCCTTCCTCTAGTGCAAATAGCCCGGTAAAATCTAGACCCAGACTCTCCGACGAGGCTATGGAAGAGGGACAAAAGGAGGCCCAGGTTGCGCTAGATGACACGCTGGAATTTCAGGACGCCATAGCGGCCTTTCCAACTAGCAACCTGCCAGTCATGGACTCTACGTTGAAGGACATGCTGCTATCATTAAGAAGTGCTATTCACACTGACATGCTCCATTTGATGTCCCAATGCAAATCAGCGGTGACGGTGGTCAGCGACCGGGTTTCACACATAGAGCACAAAATGGGGGAATTCACGGATACATTCAACAGTATGGTGGATGCCCACAACGACCATGATGAGGATATTACATGGCTTAAAGATAAAGTGGCGGACTTGGAAGACCAATCCAGGAGAAATAACGTTAAAATAAGAGGCATTCCTGAATCAGTCCAACCCCAAGAATTAATGGCATACTTTACCAAAGTTTTAACAGAACTACTGCCAGATCTACCGTTGGAAGATTTGATAATCAATCGGATTCACCGCCTCCCGAAACCGCAGCACATCTCTGCCAAGCTACCTAGAGATGCAATAGCCAGGATACATTTCTACCGGGTTAAAGAACGGATGCTTCAGGCTATCAGACATTTAGATGATCCCCCGGAATGTCTACAAGGCTTGTCCTTCTTCCCAGACCTTTCGGCCCAAACGATGAAAAGGAGACGTAACCTGATGACCATAACGAAGCCTTTAAGAAACCACAATATCCCCTATCGTTGGAACCACCCTGCAACTTTGGTTATTCGTAGAGACGATCGGGATTATCGAATCAACACATTGGAGGACGGTATACGTCTTCTGGAGAAATGGAAGATCCTCGTATCGGACGAAGAGAATCCTAGAAGCCGCCAGGGATCCCCATCTTCAGACAAATGAGTTGCGATTTTCTTTCTTTGATCTGTTGCAATGCCCTTTACTTTTTATAGTTTCACAAGTTCTGGATGTCTCACCCGGTGTCCAAATGTTTACCTACCCCCACTTTTCAGCTGTTTACACAAGCTCAGATTCTGCAAGAATCGTTCGTTTTTATTGTGTTTTCCAAGCACTAAATAGTGCCTTCGTTCGCAATTTTATTGGCGACTTCTTTTTCTTTTTGACTTTGGATTTTGTGGACGTTCAAATTTTTTTTTTTTTTTTCATTTATTTTTCACTTTTTATTTAACCTCTCCCCAGGATATTCACTAATACATTTGTCACAAGCAGACATTTTTTTGACTCTGTTTTGAAAAACATCCACTTCTCTGGTATTTTACGACCTACTGTTTAACTGCTTAAATTGGTTGAAATTTTTGAACTTCCAAACAGGCAATTACCCCACGGGAAAGTACGGTAATAATCTGGTAGTATAGAACTGGGACCTTTCTTATTTTGCTACAATGTCTTTTAAAATTTCAAGTTTGAATGTGAATGGCCTTAACACACCTAGCAAGCGACATATGCTGTGGAGGACCGCGCACTCTTTGAAATGTGACGTCCTTTGTTTACAGGAGACACATCTCAAAGACACTACTCATCCCATGCTAACTCATAAGCAATACCCCCACGTCTATTTAGCCAATGCTTCGAAAAAAAAGAGAGGTGTGGCGATATTGCTTAAAAATACGGTAGCATTCAAGCCTATTTCTCACCACTGTGACAGTGCTGGCAGATACATAATTTTGATTGGTGAAATTAATAACGTGACCTACACGTTGGTCAACACATATGTTCCGAACACCAGACAAGTTTATTTTTGAATCAAATTATGGAAAAAAATTCAGAAGGTCAAATTGGGCCACCTAATATTATGTGGTGATCTGAATACTGTTATGGATTCTCATATGGATACGGCAAACGCGTCGGTCACATCAAATCGCAGACCAAACTTAACTAATTTCTCCCGTTCCACGGGGTTATATGATGTATGGAGATGCCAGCACTCCACAGAAAAAGATTTTTCATATTTTTCGCGAGCCCATCTATCCTACTCAAGAATTGACTTGTTTCTGGTAGATAAATTCCTGTTGCAGCGTATTTCGATATCTGATATAGGGCGTATAGAATGGTCAGATCATGCTCCGGTATCAATCACAATAGGTGGAAATGTCTGTTCAACTCGTGCTAATAGATGGAAAAATGATACACAGCTGTTTAGAGTCCCAGACATTGCTAAAGGTATATCTAAGTCAATTGAAGAATTTTTTTATATTAATGATAATGGAGAAGCAGATCCATTCGTGGTTTGGAATGCCCATAAGGCAAAAGGCATTCATGAGGGGCTATTTGATAAAAGAGAGTGTGAAATTGAAAAGGTCAAGGGGGCAGCACATGGACAATCTTTTGAAAGACATATCTGATTTGGAGATTGCAAACAAACAAAAACCCTCACTATCACTCAGTAATAAATTGGCGGATGCAAGGAATGAATTACGAGCCCTACTTTTAGCCCAATATTCTCGTAATATTCATATTCTTAAAGCTAATCAATATACCCATGGGAACAAGGCGGGTAAGCTATTAGCCACCCAGCTTAAAGAGAGAATGGTTAAACAAAAACTCCCCTTTATACATCATCCTGATTCCGGAGTAAAATTAACTAACCCCAAGGATATTGCGGATGCTTTCAGCTTCTACTACAATAGTTTATACAACTTGAAAGAAGACACTAATACTCCCCAACCCACTCCAGAACTCATCAGTGATTTCTTGGAGAAAATTAATCTTCCAACTGTTCCACTAGCTGACCTCGAGATTTTAAATGCCCCATTCTCAATTCTGGAGATCCAAAAAACGATATCTAGCCTTCCACTTAACAAAGCACCTGGTCCAGACGGTTTTTCAGCAGAGTACTATAGATGCTTTGCTGAATCTTTGATTCCTAGAATGCAGGGGATGTTCCATGCTGCTGCCTCCTCGGCCTCATTCCCAGAGGAAATGCTGCAAGCCACAATCATTACGCTTCCAAAACCGGGGAAGGAACCGGACAGGCCACAGAACTTTAGGCCCATATCACTTTTGAATGTGGACCTGAAGGTGTACGCCAAACTGTTGGCGAACAGGATTGCAAGATTGCTTCCCTCCTTGATACAAAAAGACCAAGTAGGTTTTGTGGCAGGCAGACAAGCAACTGACGCTACAAGGAGGGTTTTGAATCTGATCCATTCGGCGTCCGGGGGCGGGAGTGCGGCTGTGCTCCTGTCCCTGGATGCCGAAAAAGCTTTCGATCGTGTCCACTGGGGGTACCTCTCGGCGGTCCTTTCGAGATTTGGATTTAAAGGTCCGGTTCTCTCCGCCATTTCGGCTCTATACTCGAAACCATCAGCGCATGTTTTTACTGAAGGCATGTTCTCGGAACAATTTTGCATCACAAATGGAACGAGACAGGGGTGTCCGTTATCACCCTTAATTTTTGCGTTACTGATGGAGCCGTTGGCGGAGAGAATTCGGACCCACCCTCAAATAAAAGGTATTCAGATTGGAAGCTCTAGACATGTGATCTCATTATTCGCAGATGATGTGATTTTATCAGTTGAAAATCCAGCAAGATCATTATATGCCATTCACGACATATTGACAGAATTCAACCACATTTCCTATTATAAGATAAATGCTTCAAAGTCCAACGTCCTGAATCTAGGAGTAGACATGTTAACTCAAGAGCAAATTCGAAGTAAGACGCCATATCCCTGGACGGATGGGGCTATACAATATTTGGGAATCAAAGTGTCCAAATCCATATCTCAACTATACACTCTTAACTTTGAACCCATGATAGGAGTACTAGAAAAAGAGGTAAATAGACTAAGGAAATTTTATTTAACCTGGTCAGGGAGATTAGCGGCCTATAAAATGTTCTTACTCCCTAAACTGCTATATTTGTTTAGGGCGCTCCCCATACGGCTGCCTTCAGCCTACTACCGTAAGCTACAAGGCCAATTAGCCAACTTTATTTGGGCAGGGAAAAAAGCAAGGTGCAAATTCTCCACTGTAACTAAACACACTAAGGCTGGGGGAATGGGAGTACCGAACCTCAAAGACTATCATATTGCAGCCATTATAGATCAGCTTCGATTCTGGTTCCAATCCTCTGAAACAAAACATTGGTGTAGCTGC
Source organism: Lithobates pipiens (assembly GCF_037356315.1). Classification (NCBI taxonomy): domain Eukaryota; kingdom Metazoa; phylum Chordata; class Amphibia; order Anura; family Ranidae; genus Lithobates; species Lithobates pipiens. The sequence continues at coordinate 613,456,986 of NW_027507758.1, read as the reverse complement.
GAACAAAATCAAATAACCCGAGGATCTCTAAAAGAACTAATCTACGCCTCAACTATAGGTGACCTAAAATTACACTCTCAACATCCTACGATAGCTGCAACTATTCAGGCATGGAACTCTTTTATGTATAATAGAGATATGACGGTTAAACATAGAACTATTCCCGTCCCTTCGTCAACATTATCGCTTTTTACTACTGACTTAAACTTAAAAACTTGGTCAGATAATGGTGTATCCTATATACATGATTTAATAGCAGGCTCACAAGTAAAGTCCTTTAACGCTCTCCAGTCCCAATTTTCCTTACCCGCGACTGAATTCCTGACTTATGCCAGATTGGCGAGTATAGTACCTAGAATGGAGAAATATCATCTTGAAATTCCAGAAATTGTGTGGGAAATGTGGCAGCCGGAGTTTGGTCGCGGGAGAGGAATCACAAGATTGTACAGCATCATTGGGAGCAAGTCAAGTTTTGAAGTGTTGCCCCCATTATTTAAATGGGAGAAAGATTTAAACATCAGGATCACACGTACCCAATGGATATCGGCTATTAAATATAACTATACACTTACCAGATGTTCAAATTTTAGAGAGACAGCCCAGAAAATAATTTGGAGATGGTATAAAACCCCTTACATTATAGGGAAATATAACAAAGAAGGTTCAAATCTATGCTGGAGGGAATGTAATAAGGTGGGCACGTTGGCACATATGCTCTGGTACTGTGTGTCTGTACGATGTTTTTGGGATTCAATATCTAAGGTAATAGCACGACTGACAGGTATCCTGAACCCGCTCAAACCAGAACAAGCTCTTCTAAGTATAGATATGGATATTTATCCTCCCTCGTGTCGCACTGTAGTCATGCACATAATATTTGCAGCCAGATTGATTATCCTGCGTAAGTGGAAGTCTACGGTTACACCTACCTTAAGAGAAGTGTTGTATTTAGTTGATGATTCTTACTCTTACGAAAAAACTATTGCTTTTAAAGAAAACAATATTAAGCCATTTTATAAGAGATGGAAACTATGGGAACCTATGTTCAGTAAACATTGTTGAATGTTGGTACATTCCTTAAACTCTTTTGCGGTGACATTATTCTGTATTTTTCATTTTAATTTGCTGGAGGAGATGGAGTCTGCGTACTCCTTAAGTTAAATTTTTTTTCATTCCGTGTTACAATATTGTTCTTGTAACCTGTATTCTCTGTAAAAACTTAATAAAAAACATTTGTTAAAAAAATAAAATAAAAAAAGAGGAGAAAAAAAATAAGACCCCCATCATTATAAGTCAGAATCGGAGTCACTCTGCCAGTATCCATATCAGATTCTGCGGATACAAGATCGGGGGGCAGATGCCTTTTATTGGGAGGGTTATCCTCGGAGCCAGTCGCATACTCCTTTTCCACTCTTTTTAATTCCTGCACCAGTTCCCGGCTTCTAGAAAATAGGAGTTGGCATCCAAATCTGATAAAGCTTCATACCTATTGGTAGAAACTGCCATACCCACTTCTGGTGCCCCTTACACTTTTTTAGCTGGCTTCTGCACTAATTTCCAGTCACTTTAGGGTTTACAGGTAGATTTATCCTTTTCATTCCTCCTCTTATGACCAGTGATCTTCACAGAGACAGGAACCGGAACAGACGAAGGGTGTGCAGCTAGCTGAACACTGTCCGCCTGCCCAGGGGTAGTCTCCTGGACCTCCTGGACCACCTCCTCCCTAGTCAATACAGCCCCATTTATTAAGGCTTCCTCCTCCAGTTGTTCTGCTGCAGCCAACAATTCATTGTCTGCATATTCCCCACCCATATTATGGAAGGCCTCCAGGCAATCCCTGTGGAAATGGCCAAGCCAACCACACAGATTGCACTTAAAGTGGATGTAAATCACAATTTTTTTTCCTCCCCCTTGCTGTGAGTGACAGGTGGTTTTTTATAAGAGACATGCATTATTTTTAATTCCCACCCCTTTCTTCTGCTCCTCTGCAAGGATTGGCTGATCCACACCTCAGCATGATTTAGCATGCTAAAGTCATGTGGGGACTTGGGTTTTGACTGGATAATAGTGATCATAGCAGAAGTTCAGTGTAAGAAATACACAGGAGACACAGAGTGCGCATGCGCGAGGCTTCCAAGATGGCCGCGATCATCTAAAGCCCCGCTGCCTCGCGGAACAACGGGACCCCTACCGCACGATACATGGCCACCCTTCCGCTTACCGAGCAGCAAGGACAGACTCCAGGAGAGTTGGGGCACACCACTGAATGACCGCGGGACCGGCTAAACGAAGTCTGGGCCCGCTGTTCGCATCGCTGGATGTGTGGGAGAAATCCAAGATGGCCACCGCAGCACAGCTCCTATCCCAGGAACACAGATCCACAGGCTTGGCAGATTACAGGTCAGACACAGACTTTCCTCCACCCCTGGCAACCTCAGGGGCCCACCCAAGGATGCCACGCCGTCCCCGACCTCCACGGTATCCCTGCTGGAACGCACCCTCCAGGAATTCTCCCCATCCCCCGCAGGGACACACAGGGCCTCCCAGGCTGCCATGGCCTCACATGAGGCTGCTCATGCAGATCCAGTTTCACACATGGATGCCCTGTTCGGTAAGTTCTCTGAACTGTTGGAAAAGGGACTCTCCCAAACTGCCCTGAAAATCACAGGGGAATTGAAAGCTGACTTTATTAACCTGGGCTCCCGGATCGAAACGATCGAACACAAAATGGACGATACAATTGCCAGATCCATCCAAAACTCCAGACACATTTATTTGGTGCAGGAGCAACTAGACCTAGCCATGGCCCGTATTGATGACCTTGAAAACAGGTCACGCAGATACATCATTAGAATCCGAGGGCTTCCAGAATTGATAACTGATGTGTCCAAAACAGTTCACGACCTAATTACTCAGCTAATCCCTGACATCCCAGCTCCGAAGCTGGAACTCGACAGGGTCCACAGAACCCTTGGCCCCCCTAGGAAGGACGGCACTCCACGTAATGTACTGGCCAAGCCACACCATTTTTCTGTGAAAGAAGAAGTCATGAAGAGAGCCAGATCCATGCAACACGTCACGTACCAGGGCCACCAGGTTCAGATCTTTGCGGACCTCTCCCCCTCCACCATACCAAGACGGAGAGCCCTGAAACCCCTCTTGCTTGCACTGACACAAAGAGACATAAAATACAAGTGGGCATTCCCATTTGCTGTCCGGTTCACGGACAAAGGGAAAACATACGCTTTTTCCACATTCCCCGAGGGGGAGAAGCTCCTCACCAGGTTGAAAATTATTTCTCAAGAAGCTGACATGGACACTTCTAACTCTGGACAGGGCTCACACAAACAGCCCACACCCAACAGCCCACGATCCCCGCTGTGGACCTCCGGAAGAGCCAAGAAGGTCAAGGACAATGCACCCACCTGAATAACATCCAGGCCTCAACTTCTACTCTCCATTGTGTGACTGACCGTCCGAGGTCCTGGAGAGGGCCAGAGGACTTTTCCCCAACCATTGGAAGTTTGGTCCTCCACCTTTGTTGCCCTCCCCCTTCCTAGGTCCTACGCTGACCTCTTTTCCCCTTGCTTTCAATAACCCTGGACGCTATGCAGTCTTCCATACCCCCTGCTGGACTATCCACAACCCCTCGCATGATCTGCGCCCCCTCTAGTGTGGCCCTCCGGGCCTCTAAACGGTCACTATAGAGGGCTGCAGATTTCAGCAACCTCCCCAGATATGTATTCTCACTTTATGGTTAATGACTCTCTTTTACTGGCCTGCCCCCGCGTCCCCTAAACGCAAAGTTTGGCCGTGCCTCAAGTTCTTTATTATTGTTTAATTTCTATCGTTGTATGATGTTAAATCAACAGATCGGGATGTTTCCCGACTAGGGGTCCCCAGTTCTGCGAGGGACCACTTGCGCAACTCCCCCTCCCTCGGTGTCTCTCGGGTGCCTGAGGGTCGGGACATCTGACCCTATGGGTCAGCTGTTAACATTGTTCTTTCTCAGGATTTCGGGGGGTGTCTCCTGCCCTGATCTCCTCTTTCCTTTCCCAGGAACACTTTCTTTCCTTGTTCTATCTCTTTCTGTCTCCCCCCTAGATGGTAAGCTATTCCTTTTTAATGTTTGCTTGACACTGTCGTATCTTTCAGGTATGTCTGAGCTAACCCTGTTGGCAATACATTCCACGAGAAAATCACAAGCTGTCGATCCCACCACTGATGCCGGGAACTCCGCCACTGACTGGGTAAGTGAGGTCGTCTTCAGATGCTGGGCTCCCCCTCTGCTCCATGACTGATCAACAAGATGTTAGGCTCAAGATAGCCACTCACAATATCCAGGGCCTCAATTCCCCCATTAAACGCAGAAAAGCTCTTGACTATTATAAGTCCCTGAAACTGGATATAATCCTACTTCAGGAAACGCACCTTCCTGTCCGGTATAGTCCCAAGTTCCTTCACGCCCACTTCCCTCAGTTCTACCTAGCCAACGCAGAATCCAAAACCAAGGGGGTGGCCATCCTGATAGCCAAAACATGCAAATTCAACAAAAGTTTTGAAAAGGCGGATCCGGGGGGCAGATTTTTACTTCTAAAGGGCACTGTGGGAGACCACCTATATTCTCTGGTCTCCTACTATGCCCCGAACACGGGCCAAGTCAAGTTCTTTGAATCCCTGCTGCGCACCCTTGCGCCTCATTTAGAAGGGACTGTTATTGTCGGAGGAGACTCTAATGTTGCCTTCGATCAAGGCCTTGACAAATCCTCCACCTTTCATTCCCGATTAACCCGGCCCACGAAGGCAAGCCTGCGGATCGCCAAATTGCTCCACGCATATGGTTTATCCGACACATGGCAGGAATTAAACCCCACAAAGAGAGACTATACACGCTTTTCAGCACCACACGAATCCTATGCAAGGATTGACCACGTCCTTGTTCCCTCTTCGCTCCTACCCCGGGTTGTCAAAGCCTCCATCACTGACACGATAGTCTCGGATCACTCCCTGGTAATTGTGACGATCCTCGGGGGTTCGAGTGGGAGACACCCCAGACATTGGAGGTTAAACGAATCTCTTCTGTCTGAACCATCACGAATAATGGATCTTGACAAAGCACTACAGGAATATTTTTCTATTAATGCGACACCTGATGTCTCCCCCGAAACCTTGTGGGCGGCGCACAAAGCATTTATTAGGGGGAAACTCATTCAGCTAGGAACTCAAATAAAATGTGAAAGGCAATCAGCTATCCTTAAGCTAGAAGAGGAATACTCTAGACTCAGGGCTCTTCACAAACGGGACCCTCTCCGAACTCCCACCACCTTGCTTGACAAGACTCGCTTAGAACTCAATCTCGCTCTAACCACAAAAGCAGAAAAATCTATTAGGTGGTCCGGCCACAAATTTTATTCACAGGCAGACAAAATAGGCACACTCCTAGCTAATAGACTCTCCCCTAGAACCAAGCTAAGCACCCTCCCCCGGATCAGAAGTGCTGGTCACCCGCCCACCTCTAACCCGGTCACAGTTCTGAATGCCTTTCAGGACTTTTACACATCTCTTTACAGCAGCCCCCCATCTCCCAAAACAAACCTTCTTCCACGGTTTTTGGAGGGACTCCCCATCCCTGTCTTGTCGGACGCTCACAAACAATTCATGGAATCCCCCATTCAGACAGAGGAGATTTTGGGAGTCATAAGGGAACTCAAAAAAAGCTCCGCCCCAGGCCCTGACGGTCTCTCGATCCCTTATTATAAAGCCTTTGCCAACACGCTTGCCCCCCACCTTGCCAATCTCGGCAATCATGAAGCTAATGGAAGCCCCCTGGATCCCCACCTTAATACGGCGTACATCACGGTCATACCCAAACCTGATAAGAACTTGGAGGATGTCAGTAACTACAGACCGATATCCCTCATTAACAATGATCTCAAAATTCTCACGAAGGTAATGGCCAATAGGCTGGCCTCCTTTATCGGACGCTACGTCCACAAGGACCAAGTCGGATTTATCCCTGGCAGGCAGGGACCTGACCAAATACGGAGGGCGGTCAACATTATCTCCATACTGCAGTCTAATTGGGAAGGGGGACCCAAACAATCTGGCTTTCTCCTTTCCTTAGATATCCAGAAGGCTTTTGACTCGGTCTCCTGGCAGTACATCTTCCAGCTCTTTGATAGGTGGGGAATTTTGGCTCGCTTCCTTGGCTTACTGCGGGCCTTATACTCTCAGCCGCGGGCCCAAATTCGACTTCAGGGATACCTATCCACTCCCATTCCCATTACTAGAGGGACTAGACAAGGGTGCCCCCTTTCACCCCTCATATTTGCAATAGCCATTGAAACGCTAGCAATAGCAGTCCGCCACAATACGGACATTAGAGGTGTCCAGTGTGGCATCCAAACACACAAATGCGGACTCTTTGCAGACGACATATTGTTATTCCTTACCTCCCCCCTCACCACCTTGCCCAATTTATCCCGAGTATTAGACGACTTTGCCAAGGTCTCAGGCTTACAAGTTAACTACTCTAAGTCTGTGGCACTTAATGTATCTCTTCCCACCCATCAAGTCAACTCACTCAAACAATCCTTCCCGTTCCAATGGAGTGACACTGCCATTAAATACTTAGGTGTCTCCCTTACACCTAGGACGGAGATGTTGTATGCTCACAATTATCCCAAACTATACAGACAGTTGGAAGCTGACCTCTGTTCATGGTCTAAACACGAATTATCATGGCTTGGCCGGATTAACTCCATAAAAATGACCCTTCTTCCCAAAATCTTGTATTACTTTCGAGCCCTCCCCATACCGGTCCGGAAGGACCATCTTTGCTCTCTGCAAAGCAAAATATTGAAATACGTATGGAGTAACAAAGGGTACCGTCTCTCGCAAAACACGCTTTTCCTACACAGACGCAGGGGTGGGTTGGGTCTTCCTAACCTCCACAAATATTACCTTGCAGCCCGCCTCGCCCAACTCTCCATGCTCTACTCCAAATACGAGAAACCGGATTAGTTGTCCATTGAACACTGTTCCGTGCCCTCATTCACACTAGACTATCTCTTGTGGTGCCCACCCAAAGCTAGGCCGCCCATCATGTCTCCCTCCCTCTCTCACTCCTGTGCCCTGTGGGATGGTCTCCGCAGAGAGCCTTCCCTGGTCTCCATTTTACGGCCCCTTGCTCACATCTTCCGTAATCACGATTTTCCCCCCGGCCTGAATATCGGGGCCTTCAAATGGTGGCTGGACAAGGGACTATACCGGATAGGTCATTATTTCACCCCAAGGGGTCCAATTTCCCTAGCCTATTGTATCGAACACTTAGAGCTACCTGACTCAGAGAGGTTCCGCTTCCAGCAAATATCTCATTTCTTACACTCACTTTGGAAGAACAAGCCCCTACCTCCCCCCTTTACTGATTATGAAGCCTGGTGTGGTAGGATCGGGGAGCAGAGGGGCGGTATATCAGTAATCTATGCGGCTCTCACTGCCCCAACGGGCAAATTCCCCCTACATGACAGCATGGGAGACTGACCTCCAGACCTCTGGCAGTCTTGAAGCCTGGCAGTTGGCCCTAGCCAGATCCTTTCGTGGGATCCAAAACATATCACTCATGGAAGCTAGCATCAAATTGATAACCAGGTGGTATCTCACTCCAGCCAAGCTGGCCAAAATTTATCCCACGGCAAACCCCCTATGCTTTAGAGGGTGTCAACTTCGTGGCTCCATGATCCACATCTGGTGGGAATGCCCTAGGCTTCGATCGTTCTGGACTAAAATCTTTAACTTGATTCACAGGGTCACAGGCTGCCGGGTTCCAAGAACTCCTGAGGTTGCGTTGCTCAATGCCCCTGCTCCTTTGTTGCCTGCAAACACTCAGAAACTAACCCACTTTATCCTCTTAGGTGCCAAAATTGCTATTGCCTCCACTTGGAAGCAACCCAGGCCCTCCTTCCTCGCAGTGAAGAGGAAGATATCCTGGATAATGTCCCAAGAAAAACTGTCAGGTATTCTGTTGGATACCACGCCTAAATTTAGAAAGGTGTGGGATCCTTGGGCCCGGTACATGGGCATATCCCTTCTGCCGGGAGTGCCCCCAGGCTTTTCCCTATCGTCCCGATCTAATTCTTAAAGCTCTCCCTCTCTCACTGAGTGTTAGGCATTCTTACTCCGTACCCCTCCACCCTTTTCGGAAATAGCTTACCCCTATACCCCTCTGTTCTCCTCTTTTCTTCCCCCCTTCTTTCTTCTGTCCCTCTTGATTACCTGTTTTTGTGATTATCTCAACGGTGCTATAATTGACAGATTTACCGTATAGACAAATTGCTTGTAGAGGTGCTCCCTGTGGGCTGCTCATCGGATACTATCTCCCTGTGGGAGGGGGGGGACCCGGGAGAATACGCCCCCATCCTGACACAGCAAGCTCCCTAAAAGGGGTGTCGGGGGGGGGTCTCCTGGTTGCTCCCCCAGACAGATGTTTGAGATGGGCTCCTCACGGGGCGCAACCCTTTGGTTTATCGTAGGGCCCCTTCGCTTTGGCGGGGCAGGATGTCTGTACTTATTTGCCACTATCTGGTTTATACAACTGTCTTATTGTACTTTTACTTGCACTTTGGCAGCAGGCCTACCCTGCTGGAGTTTGTTTGCTTTTATAAGTATGTTCTTGTAAGTGCCTTTTTCATAAAATAAAAATCTTTTGAAAGTAAAAAAAAAAAAAAAAAGAAGAAATACACAGGAGAAAATGCATGTTGATAAGGGGAGTGTAGAGGTGGGCGGGGAGTCTACTGACATCACGACTCCACCCATTGAGCCCTGGAAAACAGACACAATGAAAAAGGAGTTTGGCAGGCGATGGGTAACATTGTTAGTTTGAATAAATAATGACTTTGCACTGTATAAATATAAAAATTACAAAGTGCACAAAAGTACAATAATTAATAAATAAAACATTAACGGTGTACTAATAATAATAAAGCATGTAGCATGAAACATGAAAATGATCAAGTAAACAAAACAGAATGACAAAAGGTCAATGTGCAAAGTCCTAATCAAAGAAGTGAAGAATCTGACGATGTGATCCAGAAAAAAAGTCTGTGACAGTTTAGAAGTGTATATTGCATACAAAGTGAATCCCTCCACCATACATGGCCAATGGCCAGTGCTGAACAAATCTTCTGTGAAGACACCTGTGTATCTGCTAGCCTCTCACCTTACTGCCTTAAGGTGTACAGCATGAATCAATCACAGGTGAAAGCCTTCAGAAGTTCCCTCTTGGTTTGACGGCTTAATCCTTCTCGAATAGTCTCAATATGCAGGGTTTAAGCACAAAAGAAAAAAAAAAAAATGCCCATAGCTTAATCCCATTAAAAGAAGGGGAGGTGGATGTGGTAGACAAAAGTAGTTACACTCGTTGCCTATATTCACGCTCGTTTGCTTCCATCCAGCCTTGGTAACACTTATTCTCCTTCACGACGTGTCTCGATATGTGGGGTTTAAACATGGGAAAGAGAGATGCCCATATCGTGATCCCGATTTAAAAGATGATTTATTATAATAGTAACATTATTATAATAAATCATCTTTTAAAAATGGGATCACGCTACGGGTATCTCTCTTTCCCATGTTTAAAGCCCACATACCGAGACACGTCGTGAAGGACAACAGGTCACAGACTTATTGTCACAGACTTTTTCTGGATCACACCGTCTGATTCTTCACTTCTTTGATTAAGACTTTGCACATGGACCTTTGTCAGTCTGTTTTGTTTATTTGATCATTTTCAAGTTTCATGTGTAGCACCCTCTACCAATAGGTAGATTCTAGTAATGTTTTTTTTTTTTTTTACAAGGAACTGTCAGCATAGGCAAATTTAGGCAGGCCTATGCTGCAAGCTAGGCCTGTCTGTTTTGATCTGGGGGCTGGGAGTGGTTAGAGTAGCAGTGGGTGTGGCCACCTGTGCCAGAGGTGCTCCTGTGCTCCTCTGAGGCGCCTTCCCTGCTTCCAGGGAATATTCTGGAAGAGGGGCTGGGCCTAGAAATGGAGTGGCAGGCAGCTCATGTGGGAGCCCTGACCAATCCCCAATTGGTATTGGCAGGGGGCAGGCCTGCTATATAAGCTAACATGCCACTGGGGGGAGATGTCGGCTGAGTGAAGTGAAGAATGGAATACGAGGCAGCAGCAGGAGGGCACCCCCATCTGGGGGGGGGGGGGTACCGATAGCAGGAGGAGGCCCAGGGAGAGCTGTGAAGGAACTTTGCCTCTACACGGTCATTGGCAATGTCTTTATCATCACACGGTCATTGATAAAGAACTCCTGGAGCAAAGGGGCAGGTGAAGCTACTGGAATGTATGGTCTGGTCAAGTTCTTCATCAAGGATTCGGGGTAGCGAAAGGTCGGTGAGTGTTACCACAGTGGAGGGCTGGATGTGCCAGGAAGCCTGTGAGGGAACTTTGCTTCTACACAGTCATTAGCAAAGTCTTCATCATTTACATGGTGAATGATGAGGAGTCCTAGTCTCCTAGATCAGTGGTGAGACTGTGGGGATCCGTGTCAAATCGATGTGGCCCGAGGGCACAGGATTTACAAGTTGGGCTGGCAACAGTAGTCCACCATCCATAAGAATGCTTTTAAACTACTAGGCCTCCAGGGAGAGGTACTGCAGGCCTCAAGCCTAGTAGCAGCGAGCAACCAGAGCCTGCTTAAGGACTCAGAGTGGGTCCTTCTTGCCCATAGAAGAAGATGTGACATTATTTTACCTCAGTATTAAGAAGTTATGTGCAGGAGGAGAAGAAGTTCTGGGACCATCACTTTTACACGGTCAAGAGTAGGGATGAGCTTCGTGTTCGAGTCGAACATACGTTCAACTCGAACATCGGCTGTTCGCCCGTTCGGCGAATTCCGAACGTTATGGGCCGTTCGCACCAAATTCGTGTGGCGCTCACGGCCCACAATGCACTGCGATGGCGCAGTGCATTGCTGGCTCATGATTGGCCAAGCATGCATTGTGACCCCGCATGCTTGGCAAATCACAGCGCCGGCAGCGAGGAGAGTCATGATTGGCCACAGGCAGAATGCCTGTGGCCAATCATAGCTCAGGCTGTGTAGTACACCCCCCACACTATATAAGGCCGCCAGCGCGGCGGCCTTGTGTAGTGTGTTGGCGTCTGAAGCAGTTAGTGGGTGTTCTGTGTACCTTCAACACAGTATACACTGATCGTTATCGGACGATTTTTTGATCTTGCTCTTCTGTAGTGGTTGTTGTCTGCGTGCCCTGACCGCAGTATACACCGCTATATTCACCTATATAGCTAGCGATATATCTATCTTTTATAATAGAGCTTGCAGTCAGTGTTAGGGGCTTGTGCGTGCTGTCTGCGTGCTCTGTACCCAGTACACACCGCTATATCCACCTACATAGCTCTTCTCTATTTGAGCCATCTGCCATCTGCAGGAGTTATTGGAAGTTGTATGTGCCTCCAGCACAGCACAGTATACATCTGAATTTACACTTTATTGCTGGTGTTCTATAATAAAGGCATCTGCAGGAGTTAGTGGGTGTTGTGTGCCTCCAGCACAATATACACTACCCAATTGCTGTTTTTCCCAACTCCCTTCAGGCCATTACCATGTCTGGAAGGCCAGCAAGGAGAGGCAGACAGGCGCGAGCCGATAAAAGAGGGCAAGCAGGCTCTGTGTCTAGAGACAACAGTGCTGGTCGTGGACGCAGTGCATCGTCATCATCAGCACGTGGCCATGGGACACGCTTGTCCTTCTTTTCGGCAGCTGGACATGTTGAGCCGCAACATGCCAACGACTTGGTAGAGTGGATGACCAAGCCCTCTTCATCCTCCTCATCCTCTTTCACCCAGTCTCAGGGTACTAGCAAAGCAGCTGCCAACGCATCATCTTCCCTCCTCTCAATGTCATCATCAGTGACTCCTTCCCTAGACCCACCACGTCCTCCTGAGGAGTCTCCTGAACTCTTTGAGCACAGTGTTGGGTACATGCTCCAGGAGGATGCCCAGTGTTTTGTAGGCTCTGATGATGATACTCAGCTAGAGGAAGGCAGTAGCGTGAATGCAGAGAGAGGGGATGCTCAAGAAGGACAGCAATCTGGCAGTCATGTTCCACAAGCTGCAGCATACTGCCAGGTTTGCTACAGTGATGAAGAGGGGGGGGATGATGAGGGCACTGACTCCACGTGGGTGCCTGGTAGGAGAGAGGAGGAGGAGGAGGAGGCACATGTCCAACGAGGCAGGATGCCCTCCGGGGGCCAGCTTAGGGGCAGCACACCGACTGAATCACACCGCAGAGCTCCGCCTGTGCAGGGCGCTGCCTCTGCGCGTTATTCTAAAGGTTCTTTGGTGTGGGCCTTTTTTGAGACGAGTGCATCAGATCGCACCGCTGCTATTTGCAACATATGTCTCAAGCGTATATCGCGTGGCCAAAACATCAGCCGCTTGGGCACCACATGCTTGACCAGACATATGTTGACCTGCCATGCAGCTCGTTGGCAAGCGTGCCTCAAAGACCCACACCAAAGAACAAAGCGGACCTCTCCTTGCTCCTCATCAGCTGGCATCTCCAACCCCACTAGACCTTCAGTCCTCTCTGAAACCTGCTCTGAGAGGAATGAAGGTGTAGAATTAGGTGTGTCACAGCCAAGTGTTTCCGGGCACTCTGCTAGCAGTACACCCACGTCCGATTATAGCAGGCAAATGTCCCTGCCCCAGCTGCTGGACTGGCAAAAGAAGTTCACTCCCAGCCATCCACATGCCCAGCGGTTGAATGCTAGCTTGGCTAAATTGCTAGCACTTCAACTGCTGCCTTTTCAGTTGGTAGACTCAGCCCCCTTCCGTGAGTTTGTACAATGTGCGGTTCCTCAGTGGCAGGTCCCCAAACACCACTTTTTCTCACGGAAGGCGATTCTGGCTCTCTACGGGCATGTGGAAGGCAATGTCCTTGCCTCGCTGGACAGGGCGGTCAGCGGTAAGGTGCATATTACCGCTGACTCATGGTCCAGAAGGCATGGACAGGGACATTACCTGTCTTTCACGGCCCATTGGGTCACTCTTCTGGCAGCTGGCAAGGATGCAGGACAAGGTGCAGTAGTGTTGGAGGTTGTTCCGCCACCACGCCTCCAAAATGCTACTATTGTTTGTGACACACCTCTCTCCTCCACCCCCACCTCTTCTTCTTCCTCCATGGCCTCTTCCAGTGCTCTGTCCTCAGAACCAGCGGTGCTCCGTAGGCGTTCCAGGGGCTACGCAAGTACGCAGGCAAAACGATGCCATGCCGTGCTTGCGCTGGTTTGTTTGGGGGACAGGAGCCACACTGGGGCGGATGTTTTGTCAGCTCTGTAGGGGCAGGCCGAGAGGTGGTTGACGCCACGCCAGCTTAAGCCAGGAATGGTGGTTTGCGACAATGGCACCAACCTCCTCTCCGCCCTCCGACAGGGACAACTGACCCATGTGCCCTGTGTAGCTCACCTCCTTAACCGGGTGGTGCAGCGGTTCTTGGGCAGGTACCCGGGCTTACAGGATGTCCAGGCCAGGAAAGTCTGTGTGCATTTCTGCCGATCATTTAATGCCTGTGCTCGGCTGGCTGAGCTCCAAAAGAAGTTGAACCTGCCCAAGAACCGCCTTATATGTGACATGCCCACCAGGTGGAACTCAACGTTGGCCATGCTGCAGCGGCTGCACATGCAGCAGAGGGCCATCAATGAGTACCTGTGCGACTACGGCACCAGGACAGGGTCAGGGGAGCTCGGTTTTTTCTCACCACGCCAGTGGGGCATGATCAGGGATGCATGCACTGTCCTGTCACCATTTGAGGAGGCCACAAGGATGGTGAGCAGTGACAGTGCATGCATCAGTGACACTGTACCTCTTGTCCACCTCTTGGAGCATACGCTGCGTGGAATAATGGACAGGGCACTTGAGGCAGAACAGAGGGAGGAAGAGGAGGACTTCCTTGCCTCTCAAGGCCCCCTTTATCCAGACAGTGTTCCTGCTGTGCCACCCATCACACAGGAAGAGGATGAGGAGGAGGAAGAGGAGGAGGAGGATGATTGTGTCAGCATGGAGGGGGAGGCTGGCACTCAGCATCAGCAGCAGCAGTCTTGTAGGGATGATTTACAGTCCCAAGAAACCCGTGGACTTGTACGTGGCTGGGAGGATATAGCTGCGGATTATGTTATCCTTAGTGACCCAGAGGACTCCGGACCAATGACTCAGCTAACCTACGCTGCATGGCCTCCCTGATCCTGCAAAGCCTGCGGAAGGATCCTCGTATTCTTCGGATCAAGGAGAGAGACCATTACTGGCTGGCCACTCTCCTTGATCCACGGTACAAGGGTAAGGTTGCCGACCTTATCTTGCCATCGTAGAGGGAGCAGAGGATGAGACATCTCCGGGAGGCCTTGCAGAAAGGTCTGTGCAAGGCGTTCCCAGAGACTGGGAGGTTACAAACTCCTGGTCCTGGACAACATGTTGCTGAGGCATCGGTCAGAAGGAGTGGAGAAGGTGGCTGTCTGACTGATGCTTTCAGACAATTTTTTAGTCCGCAGCCCCAAGGTATGATCGGTTCCAGCAACCATCGCCAGCATCTGATTTACATGGTGCAGGAATACCTAGGGGCAAGATCAGACTTGGACACCTTTCCCACCGAAAATCCTCTGGCTTACTGGGTCTTGAGGATGGATCACTGGCCAGAGCTTGCACAGTATGCAATTGAGCTACTGGCCTGTCCTGCATCCAGCGTTCTTTCGGAATGCACCTTCAGTGCTGCTGGTGGCTTTGTTACCGATCACAGGGTGCGCCTGTCCACCGAATCAGTTGATCGACTGACCTTCATCAAGATGAATCAGTCTTGGATCACCCACAGCTACCAAGCACCTGAAGCTGATGTAACCGAATAATTTTTTTTGAAATATCACATCCCTTCAAGACTGCCTATGCTGATGCTGAGTGACTGTCCTGTTATGTTGATTGTCTATCCTCTTCCTCCTCCGCTGATATGTTGGAAGAACATTTCTGGTTCTGGGTGATGCCATCAGCCCAATTTTTCTGCCCCTGTTTAACAGGGGTGTTTAATTACAATTTTTGATGCAATGCTTTGCAGCAGGGCTAATTCCTGCAATAAAACTAGAGTATATGGGAGAGGTTGCAGTGTGGTGGCACCAGCACCAGTGCCTAAGGCCCAATTTTTCTGCCCCTGTTTAACAGGGGCGTTTAATTACAATTTTTGATGCAATGCTTTGCAGCAGGGCTAATTCCTGCAATAAAACTAGAGTATATGGGAGAGGTTGCAGTGTGGTGGCACCAGCACCAGTGCCTAAGGCCCAATTTTTCTGCCCCTGTTTAACAGGGGCGTTTAATTACAATTCTTGATATAATATTTCACAGGAGGGCCCGTTCCTGTGCCCACCCAGAGTAACTGTGAGGACTTATAGTGTTGTGGCACCAGCACCACAACCACCAAAGGTCAAATTTTCTACCACTGTTCAACAATGGCATGTAATTACAATTCTTGATATAATCGTTCACAGAGCCCACCAAGAGTCACTTTGAGGGCTTACAATGTTGTGGCAAAACCAACACATTGTTCCGCCATTTCTGCAGAGCATATAGGGCAGGCTCCTACTTTCAAACATCCAACTTACAAACATCTCCTACTTGCAAACGGAAGGAGACAAGAGCAAGTGAGATGAAAAAAAGATGGACGACAAAACAAATTATACAGGGGTGATAACCCTTCCCTATGTTTTCCAAAAAGCTTAAAAATAGTTTTTCTGACTGGAGCTACACTTTAAAAATGTACCAGTTGAAAATTACAAACAGATTCAACTTAACACAACAAACCTACACAGTCCCTGTCTTGTTTGCACCGCCTGTATACTGCTGTTCTGAGTATATAGGGCCAGGGGGCCACACACATTTCCTTTTTTTAATATGGGTACTGGGTTCCCCTTAATATGCGTACAAGACCCAAAGGGGCTGGTAATGGGCAGGGAGGGCTACCCATGCCATTGTTCTCAATGATTTTCAACCATATTGCAGGAACCAGATATAACATTAAAACCGCAAGCAGTTTTAAATTATGTTATTTCCGTTTAATGTCATTTTGTGCAGGGACTGTTCTAAACACGGGAAACACGTGGCACTTCACAGGCATACTACAGACACCCCCCAGGCACCATATTTAAAGGAATATTTCACTTTTTTTTTCACTTAATCGTCATTAAAATCAGTGCTCCCGCCAAATCGGCCATTTTTAAAAACATTTTAGGCATTGACCCATGTCCCCTGGGGCAGGAGCCAGGTCCCCACACCCTTTTTAGGACAGTATCTTGCATATTAGCCATTAAAATTAGCACTTTTAATTTCGAACGTTCGAGTCCCATAGACTTCAATGGGGTTCTAAAGTTCATACGAATTTGGGGTCCGTTCGAAAGTTCTGGTGCGAACCGAACCGGGGGGTGTTCGGCTCATCCCTAGTCAAGAGTGATGTCCTCATCCTTTACACAGTGAGGGATGGGGAATTCTTGGAAGGAATAGTCTGCGGGAGTTAAGCAGAGAAGGAGCAACAGTCTGCATGGAGATACAGGAGGAGATTCATACTCAGTAAAAATGCACATGAACTCTTCTGGCTCTAACTATATGCTTGTGTGAGTGATCTTTAGAATATGATGGCAATCAGTCCTATGGGAATCCCACATACCCTTTTCCCCAACCAAGTTGCCCCCTCCCCCCCCCCCCCCCAATAAAACAACAAAAAAACAAAACCAGCAAAATACTGTTCATTGTCTCTGCAAGTAATGTATGGAGTCTGGCAGTGGGGTGAATTGGTGGATTGTCTGTTACTAGTAGCAACTACACCACTACACATGCTACATGCTTTATCATTATTAGTACACCATTAATGTTTTATTTATTAACAGCCTTCCGACCGCCTCACGCAGATATAGAAGGGCATGTACAGGCAGATTAACGTACCTGTACGGCCCCTTAAAGAGGCGGCTTGTGGGCACGTGCCCCTTGGGTACTCCGTGACCGTGATCGCAGGTCCTGCAGACTTGATGTCCACGGGGGTACCCACGATTGTCTCACGGAGAGGAAGAATGGGGAGATGCTAATGTAAAAAAGCATTTCCTCGTTCTGCCTAATGACACTGTCACTGATCAGCTCTCCCTGTAATCGGGAGCTGTGATTAGTGTCCTGTCACACACAGCCACTCCCCCCCCCCCCCCAGTTAGAATCACTCCCTAGGATTTACTTAACCCCTACAGTGCCACCTAGTGGTTAATCCCTTCACTGCCAGGCACATTTACACAGTAATCAATGCATTTTTAATTGCACTGATCGCTGTATAAATGTGAATGGTCCCAAAATTGTGCCAAAAGTGTGCGATATGTCCGCCATAATGTTGCAGTCATGATAAAAATCGCTGATCGCCGCCATTACTAGTAAAAATTAAAAAAATATCAATAAAAATGTCATAAAACTGTCTACCCTATTTTGTAGACGCTATAACTTTTGCGCAAACCAATCAATAAATGCTTTTCTTACCATAAATATATAGAAGAATACGTATCGGCCTAAACTGTGGAATTGTTTTTTTTATATATTTTTGGGGGATATTTATTATAGCAAAAAGTAAAAAATAATGAGTTTTTCTTTCAAAATTGTCGCTTTTTTTGTTTATAGCGCAAAAAATAAAAACCCGCAGAGGTGATCAAATACCACCAAATAAAGCTCTATTTGTGGGGGAAAAAAGACATCAATTTTGTCTGGAGCCACGTCACACAACTGTGCAATTGTCAGTTAAAGCGACTCAGTGCCGAATCGCAAAAAAAACGCTCTGGTCTTTGGCCAGCCGAATGGTCCGGGGCTGAAGTGGTTATTTATCGCACTTTTGTGTACTTGTAATTTATATTTACACAGCGCAACATCATTATTTTATTCATTTATTTTCTGTCGAGGATCAGTTTACCAGGTGTTTGTTGCAGTGTCCCCTAGGTTTTCATATTCTTCTATTTTTAGACAGCGCGGCAGTCATCCATTTATATAACATTGTTACTTTGCCCCAACTTAACAAGAACCCTCCAGCCACCAGTCCAGATCCCATCACTGTCTTTAGTTTTTGTCAACTCAGAAACCATTTCACAATGTCTTCTAAGCCAGATGACAATATCCTGGGGGGGGGGGGGGGGGGGGGCACAGACTCATTCCAGAAAATGATGTTAACATTTTTGCTGTGTCAGGTTTGGAGATGGAAATAAAGATGAAATTCCTCCAACCCTCGTTGTCCCACAACCTACTGAAGCTGGCCAAAAATCTGTCAGACATGAGCTTAAAGCTGACATCATAACCTTGTATGTCAGGGAGATTGATGACTGCCAGTATGCCTGCAGGCGCAAACCCCATCTGCTGACACAGCAACTCCCTTACTACAAACCTTCTATCAGGGAGTTCCTCTCTGGAACCCCTATGCTTAAATCTGACACATTTCTCCTCTTAAAGGCCTGACCAGTATGACTGTTACTGGTGGAAAAAGAAGGGGCCCCACCAGTGGCGTAACTAGAACCTTCAGGGCCCCAATGCAAGAAACTATGAAGGGCCCCCCTGAACCCCAGCCAGGGCCCTTCCCTCCGAGTCCGGCGGTGGAACTCCAGGGCGTGGTTACAGGTATGACCTTTGTGAGCCCTGTAGTTCCACCACTGGCATCAGTAGTTTTTTTTATTATTTATTTTTTATTTTTAGGTGCCCCATTGGGGGACTGTCCCTAGGCAGGATGGGGTCCCCGTCCCCAGAAGAGATGAGGTCCTTTTCTCCAGGGCAGAAGTTACTGCCCCCAGGTGAGAAGGGGTCCCTGTCCCCAAGGGTGATGAGGGTCCCTGTCCCCATGTGAGAAGGGGCCCCTATCCCCAGGGGGAGATGGAGGGGGTATGTAATGGTGTGTGGGGGATGGGGTCCTCTCACTCACCATGACCAAGCTGCAGGCCACGCACTCATCCATGTTGGCCTGGGCTCCATCCAGTGTGTTGGACGGGCGATCAGCATATCTCCCAGAAAGATCTTTCATCATCTGTGTATGACGGGGGAGGAGGGGGGCTGGCAGACAAGCCTGCAGTGTCCTCCGGGAGCCGGCTCTCATAGGGCTGCACTGCATCTGTGTGCTTAAAGTTTGTTTACCTGGGAGAAGTATGCAGTGCAGTGTGGGCCGGACTCGGGGGGGGGGGGTGGGACTCTGGCTGGGGAGAACAGACATCGCACTGAGCGGCAATGTATGGAGCAGGAGAGGGGTACTCTGAGGAGCTGGCCAAGGACACAGGTCATGCGGGGAATGCACAACTAAAGAGCAGCCAGTGCGATAGTCGAGCATGGAGCTCTGCTAGTCACCCTCCACCTCCAGCCACCCGTGTGCACGCTGCACTGGTACCCCTAGCTGCCTATGCTGCTGCCGGCCATATGTAGAGGGGGCTGCATGGGCCCCCTGCAGCACATAGCCCAGTTGCGGTCGCGACTGCTGCACCCCCTATAGTTACGCCCCTGGGCCCCACAGCTCCAGGCATTCTGAGGAGGGATGTGACCAGATGGACCAGCATTCCCTTGTAGAGCAGGTGGTGGATCCACCAGAGGAGAGGAAGTCCTGAGAGTTCTTCTGAACTGACTCCTCCATCGCTACATTCTCAGAGCTCTTATGCTGCGTACACACGGTTGGATTTTCTGGCAACAAATGTTCGATGGGAGCTTGTTGTTGGAAATTCCATGTGTAGGCTCCATCGGACATTTATGACAAACAAAATTTGAGATCTGGATCTCAAATTTTCCAACAACAAAATCCGTTGTCGGAAATTTTGATCACGTGTACACAATTCCAACGCACAAAATTCCACGCATGCTCAGAATCAAGCAGAAGAGCCGCCCGCACTGGATATTGAATTTTCTTGTATCGTCGTACATCACCACTTTCTTGATGTTCGGAATTTCCAAGAAGATTTGTGTGACCGTGTGTGTGCAAGACAAGTTTGAGCCAACATCCATCTGAAAAAAAAAAACATGGATTTTGGGGCGTGGCCTGGCCGCCGGTGAAGATGGCCGCTTGATTCAGCTGCTCCGCTCCTCCGCAGCCACATCTAGCATTAAGGCAGCTCTAATCCCACCGCACTGCCTCCAAATCGGGGGACACAGCCAGGGGACGTCCCGCGGAGTATGTCCCGCAAAAAATCTAAATTGAAGGGACCCCGTAGGCTCTTAGACTTTTACATGAAGCCTCCTCGGCAGGGGAGCCAAGATGGCGCCGGCCGCGCTGTCCGCGCGTGCAGCAGCCCTGAGATACCGCCGAATATGCAGGCAAGTGTTCCTCCTGACTGCCCTGAACATTTGGAGGATATGGACCACCTGGACAACCACACTTCGTCCCCAGGAGGCAGAGGTAAGAGGCTAGCTGACTTTCCTGCACCTTCTCCTGACAAACAGCCTCCCTCTAAAAGACAACATGGCGCTGAGACTTGTAGTCCCTCTGCAGCACAATCTCAGGCACAGTCACTTGCTGCTTTTCCCACTACAGACAACCCTGCCTCAGAACACAGCATTAAAGCCATGCTTATGTCCCTCCAAGCTGAACTACACAGAGAGTTAAAGATCTCTATTAACCAAATGCAGGACACAGTTAACTCTTTAGAGCAGCGCACAGAGCATATTGAGCAGCACCTCTCTGAAGCTACCAACGCGCATAACATGATGGTTGATATACAAGATGAGCAGGCTGCAGCAATATCCCAACTGCGATTAAAAGTCGCAGACCTCGAAGATCGCTCACGCAGGAATAATATAAAAATAAGGGGGGTATCAGAGTCCCTGGCAGCAACAGATATTATTCCCTACCTACACCAATTATTCCGCAAACTTGTCCCATCTCTGACGACTCAGGACATGCTAATTGACCGAGCACACAGATTGCATAAGCCGCAACACCTTTCCCCTTCAATTCCCAGAGACATACTAGCACGAGTGCACTTCTTCCATGTAAAAGAGGACATCATGCGTGCTGCAAGAGCCTTATGAGCCCTCCCAGAGCCATTCAATAAGGTATTGCTGTTCAATGATATCTCTGCCACCACGGCTCAAGCTCGTAGAGCATTCGCCCCAGTGACTTCCATCTTGATTGAACGTCAAATCATATACAAATGGGGACACCCTACAAAGCTCTTGGTGTCGTATCGCAACCAACAAGTTACCATTATGTCTCCAAAAGAGGGCCTTAAGCAACTTCACAACTGGGGTCTGATCAGCCAGGCACCCTCTCCTGCTACTCCAGGTCCGAGACCCTCATCCAGGATGGTCACCCCGTGGGACTCCCATACTCTCACTTAAAAAGACCACATCTGGCTCTATGCGGTACTATATACTAGTAGATACTGTAGGTGAATACTGCTGCCTTTTCTGTTTCTGTTTATGTTTAATTGCACCTGTTTAATGTCGCTGTGGAGGAGTGGAAGCTGATATTATATCCCTTCCACGTTCCACTTCTTTTTGATGTGCTAAGCACATCCGTTGGTTAGAGTTCAATTGTTGTGGGGCTCACTGCCCTATAGTTCACAACTTTTTTTCCTTATGTGTTTTTTTTTTTTTTCTGCATTATTCTTATATTTAAGTTACAACTGTATTGATTGCTACAGGGGTGTGAGTGGCTCAGCCATTATTCTGAGGAAATTTGTCTAACTTGATAACTATATCTACTGATTACGCAGCAAGTGAGATATTCCGATTTCCTCACTGCGTTTCTGCTTCGCTGCGACACCCCTGGAGTCTTCTTCTATTACGGGGTTTATCTCTCTCTGTACCACAGCATAGACTAATAGCAGCCCCTGATCACCATCAGTCATGTCGATTAAGATTGTGTCGTTAAAAAATAAAAAAAAATAAAAAAGATTGTGTCGTTAAATGCAAAAGGCCTTAACAGTCCCTTTAAACGATCGCTACTGTGGCGAGAAGCCTTAACCCAAAAAGCGGACATATTATGTGTTCAGGAAACGCATTTCTCTGAATTAAATCCCCCACTCTGTTCCCACAGACTCTTTCCCCATTGCTTCCATGCTCGCGCCGATAAGAAAACAAGAGGAGTGATGATCGCAGTGCGTTCATCCGTTACCTTCTCCCTCACACATATTGAACAAGATCCTGCGGGCAGATATTTAATACTCTCAGCTGTATTTAATAATCAACCGCTAGTTCTGGTTAACATTTATGCCCCGAACACTGGCCAAAGAGATTTTTATAAGTCCATACTAAGCAAACTCCAACCCTTTCCCAAGGAGCACTTGGTGCTCTGTGGGGACTTTAACGATGTCCTAGATACTCATATGGACAGCTCCAATGCGAAACGTAGACATACCACTGCTTTATCTGCTGTAGTCCTGCAGGAGGACCTCCATGACCCATGGAGGTGCCTTCATGGTACCGAGAGGGATTACTCCTTTTATTCTCATGCACAAAAGTCATATTCTCGGATTGATCTATTCCTAGTCTCCAAAATTGCACTTCAGAGAATTAGTGAAGCTACAGTAGGCCTCATAACGTGGTCAGATCATGCACCAGTATCGATTAATATTGCTTTCGCCCCACCCACGGTCAGACATTCTCTATGGCGTCTGAATCCTGCACTTATTAGTGTTCCGGAGACTAGAGAATTGATTAGATCCGAGATTTCATCATTCTTTGATTCCAACTCTGGATCTGTGACCAATCCCACAATGCTTTGGAATGCCCATAAGGCGGTTATCCGTGGAATATGTTTGAAATTGGGTGCTCAGGAGAAGAAAAAACGTACAGCGACCATTGTCTCCCTCTTACATCAAATCCGCAATCTCGAAATTATAAATAAAAGAGCACCCTCCCTCTCGGTTGTGAAAGAAATCACCACCCTAAGAAATTACCTTAGCTCATATCTCCACAAAAACTTTGATTATTATCTTAGACGTCTCCGACTCACCTGGTACTCCCAAAATAACAAAGCTGGGAAGCACCTTGCCCAGCAGTACAAAAAAAGAGCAGCACAGAATAGGATCCCCTTCCTGCTAAACCAAAAAGGACAGAAACTTAGTAATCCCAAGGATATAGCCGATGAATTTAGTCACTTCTATTCGAAATTATATAATCTTACCAATTCTACCTCAGAGCCAAAGCCCACATCAGAACAAATAGCAGCATTCTTGGCCCCCCTTCAGCTCCCCTCACTTTCCCTTACACAATTGGAATCACTGGCCCAACCCTTCACTCATCAAGAACTCGCTAAGGCGATAAAAGACCTTCCCCTACATAAAGCCCCCGGACCTGACGGTTATACAAACGACTATTATAAAACCTACTTAGACCAGTTACTACCTCATTTATGTTCCTCTTTTAATAGATTCTTAACAACCGGGGAAATTCCATCGGAATCTCTAGAAGCAGTCATCACCACTATTCACAAATCGGGGAAACCATCCCATGACCCAGCTAATTATCGGCCCATATCGTTACTAAATACTGACACTAAAATATACGCAAAATTATTAGCCACCAGGCTAGCCGGGTTCATCTCATCCTTGATTCACCCGGATCAGGTGGGATTTATCCCTTCCAGACAAGCCCCGGATGGTACTCGCAGGCTGATTGACATGCTCTACTGGGCTGAACGCCGTCAGGTGCCTTCTCTGTTGATCTCTTTAGACGCAGAGAAGGCATTTGATAGGGTCAATTGGCTCTATTTGGACTTGGTCCTCCAAAAATTTGGCATCTTGGGCACATTCCATCAAGCCATACTAGGCCTATATTCCACCCCCAGTGCTAGAGTACTGACGTCAGGTCTACTGTCACCCTCCTTTCAGATCTCGAATGGGACTCGCCAAGGGTGCCCTCTGTCACCAATAATTTTTGCATTGATGATTGAACCCTTAGCACAAGCCATTAGGGCTAACCCCGAAATAACAGGCCTTGAAATTAATCAAACTTCTCACAAGATTGGCCTATACGCTGATGACATTGTCATCTGGCTCACCAATCCCACCCACTCTCTTCCTCCTCTCTGTGCTCTTCTACACAACTTTAGTCAAATCTCTTTGTATAAATTGAATCCTTCCAAGTCCGCAATGTTAGGGGTTTCCCTCTCTACACAACTTAAGTCGAATATTACGTCAATATCACCCTTCTCCTGGGCGCCCAATAATTCCATATCTTACTTAGGTATTCAGCTGACTTCCCCAGCCTCCCTAATTCTGCGTACTAACACTGCTCTGCTGACCAGGAGACTTCAGGAAACGGTTACATCGCTTCTTTCCACAAAAGCCTCCTGGGCAGGCAGAATTGCTTCAGCAAAAATGTTCCTACTGCCGCATGTTCTTTATATGTTTAGAACGATACCTGTGCCTATGCTGAAACCAGATATTGCTTTACTGCAAAGAATCATCAACAACTTTGTATGTGCGGACCGCAAACCACGTATTAGAGCCACACTACTTAATATTCCAACTAGATTTGCTGGGTTGGGAGTCCCAGACCTCAGAGCCTATTACAAGGCCATTATATTGGACCAATCTAGAAAACTGTGGGACTCGGCTTCGTCACAACCATGGACCTTGATCGAATCTGCAGATATGTCACATTCCCCCTCTCAGTTGCTGGCAGCTATTTGGATGGGTTTACACTCTGCACAATTTCATCTCCCAACTGTCAAGGCCCTCATCAATAATTGGAAGGCGATTGTGCAATCATCAGGTGGTGTACATGCCCAAGCCCTTTTTCACTTTCCGATCGCCTCCATCTCGCTTCTAGCGCAGGATCTTCCACTTCTTGAATGGGTCCGGAAAGGCATAAGAACCATAGGGGACCTATTTCAAAAAGGGCAACTTAGGTCCTTTCAACAGCTCTCACAACTATTTAATATCCCCAGCAAGGACTTCTACGTCTACTTAAGGATACGCCATGTTCTAACATCTATCCGGACCTCAACCAACTCTATAACTAAAGACATAATACAAACATTTTCCACAACTAACCTCAAGATACGAGGCATATCACACTTTTACGGACTCCTAATGAAACCCCATACGGATCAAACCATCCCGGTGATATCCTCTTGGGAACGTACTCTGCAAATACAAATCCCACCTTTACTTAGGTACCGGGCAATCAGACTGCCTGCGGTGGTCTCTAGGAACATTTCCCACTGGGAAACGGTTATGAAAATCCTCTACAAATGGTACTTTACTCCAACGAAACTGGCGAAGATTTTTCCATCCCAATCGAGTAAATGTTGGAGAAAGTGCGACCAGGAAGGGCACATTTTCCATATTTGGTGGGAATGTCCGCCCATTAAGTATTTTTGGACGGACGTTTCCTCCTGCATACAGGAGGTTACTGGTCTATCTTTAACTTTGACACCGCAGACGGCCCTATTTGGTCTTGACATTGCCCCATGGCCCTCAAAATTCCACCCCATTATCACACATATACTCATTGCAGCGAGATTGGCCATTTCCCGATGTTGGAAACAAACCTGTCCACCAACCATTTCCGACGCCATTGAGATCCTAAATGAACACCTATTGATGGAATTCCTGTTGGCAAAGGCGCACTTGTCCTTAGGGAAATTTTACAACAATTGGCAATATTGGATGTCTAACCCTAGAGCTGTGCTATGCACTTAATTTTTTTATTTCACATTCTGCCCGACACTATAATTCTTCTTTTAGAAACAACTAAGACACATCTGTGCTACTCATAGATTAAGAAGAGCCCTCTGCGGTGGTTTCGGCCTTATTTAATCTAATCTTATTTTACCTTATTGTATTGCAGTTTGTGCTATGAAGTGCAATTTTCTTATAGGTACTTCCAGGCCATAGTTCGCAGCCTACTTCACCCTGTACGATCATTCTCTTTCTATATGCTCTTGATCCTTGTGTGGATACTCTGGGTGGTAGGGATGGAGATAATCCCTTCCTCCCAGTAGCCGTCTTCCAAAATGGTTACTATGCACTGCTGTTCAATGTTCTTGTTCTTCCCCTTTCAATATTCTGTTTTGTGACTCTTGTATTGGCTAGTGCTATGCTATTGTGGCATAAAATCTGTACTGCTAACACATTGTGAAACTTGATGTACATTATGCTTTATCTTCAATAAAATCTTTAAAATTGAAAAGAAAAAAAAGAAAAAAAAACATGGATTTTGTTGTCGGAGTGTGCGATCGTGTGTACGCGGCATCAGACTGCTGATGACCCCATTCAGATATACCAGCATTAGTATTAATAACATCAGAATTCTTCACCACATCAATATTAGTGACATCACTGCACATCATATCATTAATAGCAGCATCATTATTAGTTTCCCCAGTGTTACTCCCACCATGAACACCAGTCAAACCAGCATGGCTCCCACCAGGGGTACTAGTGGCAGCAACACTGTTCTCCCAATCCATGAGCTGGGAGTCCATCATGTGACTCCTTTGAGTCTCCTATACTGTGAATGTCTGCAGTGCTGGGTTAAACTGATGTTTCCACAACTCTCCAGAGCTGGAAGTCCAGCAGGAAAATCAGCTCCAACCTGGTTTTGCTCCTCACTGTCCTCCAGAGGCTGCACAGTCTTCTCTTCAGGAGACACATTTGGTGGCTGCGTCACTGCGTGCATTGGACTGATTCCCCAGAGTCTGACTCTGTAGAAGAATCAATCCTTACACTCAATTCATGATTGCGGTACACCTCCACCACTGGTCCCAGATCTTCCAGAACAGCATCAATATCCTTTGACACGCCGGCCAGTTCAATGCAGTTTGCTGTCATATAAAATTTCCTTCCTGGTGTTGCCAGCTTTAAGTCTATAGACAGAGTCAATCTGCTTCTGGATTTTAACCTTGGCTTTTTTCAGGGTGTCCATTCTTTTTACCAGGAAAGGAAGCTTATCAGCCAGGTGCAGCACAGGTTCAGGCTTTAACCCCTTCTGCTTCGTGGTTGCAGGATGCTTGAAATCTTGATCCACCTTCCCATTACCAGTACTGGGCTGAGGGTCTCTGCTGGGTGTAGATGGTTTCACTGGGGCAGATTGTGGAAAAATGACCACCCTCCTCTTTATTCTGCTGCAGCTTAGAGCACGAGGGACGTTCCTGGCCGCTGCCCACCATTACGCACTGTTGTAAGTTCTCTTTAATGGTTTTCTGTTCTAATGAAGTTCTGGTGTATATTTCGAGGAGTACTGGAAGAAACCGATGTCTCTGCTCCACTCTGAGATCTATGAGCTGCACTCTGCTGAGCTTGCTGTGGTTGCCTTAGATCATGCTTCCAGAAATTGGACTGTACTGGGTGGCATTAGTATGTTGCTGGACTGAAAGAGCCCCACTCTGCAGGGTTTGCCTTGACTGTAATGCTTGGCTGGATTGAGTTGCACTTCCAGAGTTTGGACTGCATTGAGCAATAATATTATGTCGCTGAACAGACTGAGCTGCACTGTGCTGGGCTTGCTGGGCCTGCAATGGCTGGCTGGATTGAGAACTCTTTTGCTGAATAACATTACCGGACTTCCTCTTATCAGTATTATTGGTACTTTTCATGCAAACATTTGCACATCTACTTACAATCTCTGCAAGCGTCTTCCCATTCCCAGAGCTCTGTCCTCCCGCTTCACCACCAACCACAGCTTCACCTGACCATCCTTGTGTAGGCCGGAAAGCCTGGGACTCTCCTGGAAGAGATCCCCACCCAGGGTAGCCCAACCCTGGGCTTGTACCAGACATCATAGCAGCTCAGCACCACACAGACTTTAGCTGCTCCACAAGCAGCCACACCCTCTGCATAGTGCCAATTCTCTTGTCCTGTATGCGGGGTGTAATTCTTAGTATCTGTTTTTATTCTATATGTATGGGCTCTGCACAGTACCACATTTTTTGTCCTGTATGCCGGGTATAATTCTCAGTATCTGCTCTTATTCTGTATTAGCCACTTAAGGACCGAGCCGCTTTCTGAGAGATTTGAACTTAAATACCGTAGCGGCCAGAAACCCTTGCAGGGCGACCTTGACTTATTGGGCTTACCAGTTACCTCCTCTTGGCCTGCTCTTCCACATCTAGGGGTTCCCAGGGTTGATACCTAACGACTTGAATGCTGACACAAATAAAGTCCTTTTGAAAGGTTTTATTTTGCAGTAATAACATCCAATAACACAGTCTCTTGTGGTAACAAGAGGGCACGGGTGAAGAACTCAGGCACCTTGAACTGCAAGTCTAGCAAAGTCTCTAATTCCACCCAGAGAGTAGCCACTCACAGCTGGGCACTTTAAGGCTGAACAGATCTCTAGCCAGAGATCATGGCAGTCAGCACATTGACTCGAAACTTGAAGCAATCCTATGAACACGTACAAGTTGTAACTAAGGATGAACAACGCAAATTCGTCAATGTCCTTCCCAACTCAAAGACCAATCACGTGACTTCCTTAGGGAATTGATTCCCTGAGGAAGTCACGTAATTGGTGACGATACGTGTCGGAATAGGACGAACTAGGATACCGGAAGTGACGTCCATACTACGAGCGGAGCGCTCGTTTGGTTGTTTTTATAAAGCTGTCTCTGTTACCTGTTTTGTGAGTACCTTTTCAATATACTTTTTTAAATAAATATATATACGTACTTCACCATCAGAGCATACTTCTCTCTTTCCTATGAGATCCTTGTGGAAAACATTGAGCAGTAAGATCTGTGTGGAAGTTATTGAGGTACAAAACATCAGCCGTGGGGGGCAGCACCTACCTGCCAGGAATAGGGATATAATCCCTGGATCTTGTCACTTGTTTGTTCTGTTGTTTACCTTACAGCAGTAAGGTAAGGGGCCACTTTACCTGGTGTGCCGTGAACACTGGAGATATAAGAATTAAAGACACGGTTTTTGGCACCTTATCTGTAGAAGCACTAAATAAGTCACTGGTCACTTTATCCATTTAAGCCCACATAAAGACTCCATTCTCCTGCTTTTTGCTTATTTTGCACTGTGTGTTCCACGTTTGTTTACAAGAATTGTTTTATGTATTTTTCTTGATTTTACTATTTTTGAGATATTTGCTTGAATATTTAAAGCACAAGACACTTTATTATTTGTTTACTTTTGCTGCTATGTTTAAGCACTGGACACTTCAGGCCATTGCTGGGCCTGCTGATCAGGCAGAATCTTAAGTATCTCCACAAACTGTCCCTTAGGCTGGGTTCACACCGCTGCGATGCGGGAACGCCGCGAATCCGCGGCGTTTTCCCGCATCGCACGACTCCCGCCGGCAGTTCACACTGCCCTATGCGAACGGCTGGGAGTGTCAATGATATGTTAATGACACCCCCAGATCCGATCGCATATCGCAGTGCGATCTGCCGACTCGCACAAGAATCGGATCGCATGGTGTGAACGCCCATGCGATCCGATTCTGTTGCGGACGAAAAAAAGGGTCCCGTGCGAGTTTGCTGCGGGACCGCTGCGAGTTCAGCCATACTATCTGTATGGCTGAACTCGCAGCGCTACGGAGATCGGATGTGATTTGCGGTGCGAATCACATCCGGATCTCCCCCCGCAGCAGTGTGAACCCAGCCTTAAGGGACTAAGATACACCAAGAACCAGCTGCACTACAGAACTTGCTAAACACATATTGCTTTTAGAAAAAAGCTCCAAATTTTTATCTGTTGGATCCTTTAACATTAGCGCATTATTCACCGGACATGTGAGACTCAAGTTCACTGAGGTGATTGCAGCATTAATTGCTGGAACCCCCCCATTTCTTATAGAAATCATTCATAGGAAAAAGTGTGGATAATATTGTTTATCCGGATGTTCCCATTCAGAATATATAAGCTTTTTTAGCCATGAATGAATAGGAAAGGCACCCCCAGATGGGGGAGGTTTTAGTGATCTCAAACCAGAGGTGGGTTCCTCAAGAGCCTGCGCTGCAGGCAGCAAAAAGGTTAAATGAACCAATTCAGTAAGAGAGTGTACAAGCAACCTGTCTTGTGATACTACTCCCTCTATATTAGGATCCTCAGAAGAGGATATATTAGTATTTTCCAAATTTCTTGGAAGATCTTCCTGATCCCCTGCCTCTTGCACCTCAATAAGAGGATCCTGAGCCCTAGATGGGGATCATGCTACATTTAGACCTCACTATGGAGAGTGATCATAGCATCAATCTTCTTTTCCAAATTAAAAAATGGTAGAAGAGAAAAACCTCCTGTGTGATATATATAGGGACTGAAGTGTCCAGCGCAGCTGCAACAACAGTCTCCCCCGTCGGCTCAATCTGACCGGCCGCATCACTCTCAGAGGAGGATGACATTCTTTTGGAGATGGATTTAGTTTGTTGTAAAACCACTGACCCTTTAGAACCCTTAGAGGAGTTCCTGGTCCCTTTTCCATTCATAGCCTGAAGCATAAAAAGCAGAGGCACTTACCAAACAAAATGTACACTGCTAGGTTATAGTTCAGCACTATAATCTGCTATTAATACCTAGCAAATACCTAGCAAATACCTGGTAAAGCAATAATGTGTCAAAGGGAAATGCCTGTGTCACCAACCTGAAGTAAGCAATCTCTGCTCATGTGTCCCTCCACAGCCAGCAGCCACACACACAGTGCTTTTAAAAACGTCCTCCATGTGCAGCCGGCATCTGACGCTGTTTGCCCTGCCCCCGCGCTGATTGCGCCCCCCCCCCGTTTTCAAAATAAAGCGTTTTCCTGAGCAAGCGACAGACTTCAGGCGCCCAGCAAACAGCTGACATGGCGGCGGGGGGGGGGGGGGTAAAAACTACTGCTGAGCGGCTGCACGTTTTGTTGTTTTTTTAAAAAAAGAATGCTTTCAGCATGCAATTCCCCCAAAGGGGTTAATTTCAACATGGGGGGTGCAGGAGGAGAGACCAGTCCCCCCTTTCTTACCGGAGGATCTGCCTGCTTTGGCCGGAGGAGAGGAGGAAATGATGGCCCCTGACACAGCGCTGTTTCCAGCATATGGCGGTGGGTGCTCAATACAACCCCCAGTGGTGACACATAGGCATGACAACATTATAAACTTAAAGGAGAAATTCATAAGAAAATCCAAAGATATATCTTAGAAATCTCCACTTACCTTCCTGCCGCAGGGATATCTGAGATAATCCCAATCTTCACCTTTCACGGTGGGCTCAGAAACCTTCAGGAACAGGGGAACCTAGAGGTTACCCACAATCTTGGACCTGCAACAGCACCCTGCCAGTGGTGACACATAGGCATGACAACATTATAAACTTAAAGGAGAAATTCATAAGAAATCCAAAGATATATCTTAGAAATCTCCACTTACCTTCCCGTCGCAGGGTTATCTGAGATAAACCCAATCTTCACCCTTCACGGTGGGCTCCGAAAACCTTCAGGAACAGGGGAACCTAGAGGTTACCCACAATCCTGGACCTGCAACAGCACCCTGCCAGTAAAAACTTTATGGCCTTACTACCAAAAAGTACTAGATCCCAGGGTCCAGCTCTCTAAAAAGAGAAGCATTCGCAAACAAAACAAACCTGGCGTAAAAACCGAGGACTCCCAGTAGTGGGAGGGGTTATATAGGAAGTGCACTTCTGGTCTTGGGGGTGCCATTACCTATTGGTGGCCTATTAACCCCACATAGTAACTACTATGGCTCCGTGTCCCCTGATGTATGAAAAGAAACATATTTTTTTCTAACACCCCAGAGAATAAAATGGCGGTAGTTGCAATACCTTCTGTCACACCGTATTTGCACAGCGGTCTTACAATCAAATTTCTTTGGGAAAAAATACACTTTTTTTAATAAAAAAATAAAAAAACAAAAAGTAAAGTTAGCCCAATTTTTTTTACATTGTGAAAGATAATGTTATGCAGAGTAAATTGATACCCAACATGCCACGCTTCAAAATTTCTCCCGCTCGTGGAAGGTCGACAAACTTTTACCCTTAAAAATCTCCATAGGCAACGTTTAAAAAGTTCTACAGGTTGCATGTTTTGAGTTACAAAGGAGGTCTAGGGGTAGAATTATTGCTCTCACTCTACTGATCGCGAAAATTCCTCACATGTGTGGTTTGAACACCGCTTTCAAATGTAGGCACTACTCATGTATGCGTTCGCTTCTGCGCACAAGCTCGTCGGGACGGGGCATGTTTAAGACTTTTTTTCTTAGTTTATTTTACCGTTTCTTTTTTATTTTTAAACAGTTTTTTTGTCACTTTTATTCCTATTACAAGAAATGTAAACATCCCTTGTAATAGAAAAAAAGCATGACAGGACTGTAGTGTAAATATGAGACCTGGAGTCAGAAAGACCTCACATCTCATATTTACACTAAAATGCAATAAAAAAAATGTATATAATTTTTTTTTAAACAAATGGCCCTTTAAGAGCTGTGGGCGGAAGTGACGTTTTGATGTGGCTTCCGCCCTGCAATGATATGGAGACGGGTGAGGTCCATCTTCCCCTCACTCAGCTCCATACCCAGCAATGGTGAAGATTCGATCGCCTCTACGCTGCCGGTGGCTCCAGTAAGCGAACGGAAGGCACCGGAGCGCGGCAGGAGGGGGAGGCCCTCTCCCGCCGCCGATAAAAGTGATCTTGCGGCGAATCCGCCGCAGAGACCACTTTTATCTTAAACCGAACAGTTCACCGAAGAAGAGGATACCGGGGGGTTATGGCAGCTAGCTGCTTCCATAACAGCGATATTCCTCTTCAAATTACCGACGTATAATGACGGTAGGCGTTCCGGAAGAGGTTAATGTGCTCTGCACAGTACCACTTCTCTTGTCCTGTATGCTGGCTGAAATTCTCAGTATCTGTTTTTATGCTGTATTAATGGACTCTGCACAATACAACTTCTCTTGTTCTCTGTGTTGGGTGTGATTCTTGGTATCAGACAGGAGATAGAGAGGTACAGAGTAACATTGTTTATAAACATTGATCAGACAGGAAATGGAGAGATACAAAGTAACATTCTTATCTTCTGTGTTTCATCCATCTGCAGATCAAAGAATGACCTTCTACTGTTTATACATAGGATGTCATTTGTGGCAACTTGACAAACTAAGAAAAAACTGCCACCTGCCCCACCCTATTAGATTGTAAGCTCTTCTGAGCAGGGCCCTCATCCATTTTATTGTATTTATAACTGTATTGTCTCCCTTTTATATTGTAAAGTGTTGCTTAAACTGCTGGCGCTATATAAATCCTTTATAATAATAATAATAATAATAATAATAATAATAATAATAATAATAACATTGTTTATAAACATTGATCAGACAGGAGATGGAGAGATACAAAGTAAAATTGTTTATAAACATTGATCAGACTGCAGATAGAGAGATACAAATTAACATTGTTTATAAACACTGATCAGACAGCAGATAGAGAGATACAAAGTAACATTGTTTATAAACATTGATCAGGCACGAGATAGAGATACAAAGAAACATTGTTTATAAACATCATTAAGACAGAGCTAGGGAGATATAAAGTAACATTTTTATTTAATATCTTCTGTGTTTCATCCATCTGCAGATCAAAGAATGACCTTCTACTGTTTATACATAGGATGTCATTTCTAGCAAACTGACAAACTAAGAAAACTTTTTTTTTTTTTTTTTATATTTATTATCTATATTTTTGATCATGTATAATCCATTATTAACACCTACAGTAGTATTTATATTTGTATTTGTATTTATTCATTTATTTATTTATTTTTGTTTTTCGTATTTTAAATATTGAAAAAAAGTGGGGGGGGAAAAAACTTGATATTTTTGTATGTAATCCTTATCATGATGTTCCTGGTCATCACCACACCAGTCAAGTGTAACCAATAAACAGTGCTTTTGATGGCAGTCATACCAGTCCCAGTGTCACTAAACCAGTGTAGGTCAGTAACAATGTTACTGATTGCCACCATTTCAGTCCCAGCATCACCAGACCATTGCAGCCAGAAACAGTGTTCCTGATCACTTCCATGAAAGTACCAGTACCACCAGAGCAGTGTAAGCCAGCCCCAGTGCTAATGGCTACCTCAAGAGTCGTGGCATCACCAAACTAATGTAACAGTGTTCCTAATTACTCCCAGTCCCAGTGTCCCCAGACCAGTGCAGCCCATAACAGAGTTCCTGATCACCACCAAGACAGTTCCAGCATCATCAGACGAGTTTAAGCAGCAACCGTGTTTCTGATGACCATCACACCAGTCCTAGTATTGCCATACCTGTGTTCCCAATCACTAGCCTCACCAGTCCCTGTGTCAACAGAAGCCGTGTAAGCAGGAAACAGTGTCCCTAAACACTGTATCAACAGTCCAATGTCCCCAGAACAGTGTACCCAGAAACAGTGATCCTAATGGCTGCCATACCAGTCCCAGTGTCAAAAGTGTTCCTAGCCACCAGCCACACCAGTTCCAGTGTTACAAGACCAGTGTAAGTCAACAACAGTTTTCCTGATGGCCAGCAAACCATTCCCAGTGTCATCAGATCAGAGTAAGCCAGCAAGAGTGTTCCTTATCAATGGCCCCACCAATCCCAGTGCCACCAAAGCCATCATCAGTGTTCCGGACTGCTAGCCATGCCAGCCTCAGTGTTATCAGACAAATGCAACCTGATGGCAGCCCAACCAGTCTCACAAGACCAATATAAGCCTACAACGGGGCTCTTTATTGCTGCCACACCAGTCCCAGTG
This sequence comes from Lithobates pipiens, assembly GCF_037356315.1. Taxonomy (NCBI): domain Eukaryota; kingdom Metazoa; phylum Chordata; class Amphibia; order Anura; family Ranidae; genus Lithobates; species Lithobates pipiens. The sequence goes on along the minus strand of NW_027507758.1, from coordinate 613,422,261 downwards.
TCACCAGACCAGTGTCACCAGAAACAGTGATCCCAATGACTGCCAAACCAGACCCAGTGTCACCAGACTAGTGTGACCCAAAACAATGCTCCTAGCCACCAGCCACACCAGTCCGAGTGTTACCAGACTAGTTTAAGCCAACAACAGTGATCCTACTGGCTGCCATACCAGTCCCTGTGTCATCAGATTAGTGTGAGTCAGCAACAGTGTTCCTGATCACCACCCCACCAGTCCCAGTGTTACCAGATCAATTTAAGCCAAGAACAGTGTTCTTGATGGCTGGCAAACCAGTCCCAGTGTCACCAGATTAGAGTAAGCCAATAAGAGTGCTTCTTATAAATGGCCACAAAAAAATCCCAGTGCCACCATAGCCATCAACAGTGTTCCAGATTGCTAGCCATGCCAGCCTCAGTGTCACCAGACCAATGCAACCTGATGGCAGCTCAACCAGTTCCAGTGTCACAAGACCAGTATAAACCTACAACAGTGTTCTTTATTGCTGCCACACCAGTCCCAGTGTCACCAGACCAGCATACCCAGAAACAGTGATCCTAATGGCTGCCATACCAGTCCCAGTGTCACCAGACTAGTGTGAGCCAGCAACAGTGTTCCTGATCACCACCCCACCTTTCCCAGTGTTACCAGACCAGTGTAAGCCAACAACAGTGTTCTTAATGGCCAGCAAACCAGTCCCAGTGTCATCAGATCAGAGTAAGCCAGCAAGAGTGTTCCTTATCAATGGCCACACCAATCCGAGTGCCACCAGAGCCATCAACAGTGTTTTCTGGATTGCTAGCAATGCCAGCCTTAGTGTCAACCGACCAATGCAACCTGATGTCAGCCCAACCAGTCAGGGTTTCATCAGATCAGAGAAAGCCAGCAAGAGTGTCCCTTATGAATGGCCACACCAATCCCAGTGCCACCAGAGCCATCCACAGTGCTCTGGGTTACTAGCCATGCCAGCCTCAGTGTTACCAGACCAATGCAACCTGATGGCAGACCAACCAGTCCCAGTGTCATAAGACCAGTATAAGCCTACAACAGTGTTCTTTATTGCTGCCACACCAGTCCCAGTGTCACCACACCAGTGCAGCCAGTAGCAGCATTTCTGATCACCAGCCACACTAGTACAGTGTTGTATAGTACCATTGTTAGCCAGAACCAGTAGCTGGATTTCAGTAAAAGATGACACATCCAACATGAGATATATAAAATAATATAATGATAAGAACCCCTATGAATCAGATGCAGAATAGAGAAGCTGATGTATACATTTTATTATTTTAATTTATGTGAAATCAAAGCAATCATCAGATCAGCTAATCAAGAAACCCTTCTAGTGTTAGTAAATAACATAATCCTGTATACTTAGTCAATTGCTAAATAAAGGAAGGAATGGATGGCTTAGAGGAGATAGCAAAGGAATGTATACACATACATAAAAGACACATACAGTAAGCGCATATACAGAATGATGGATGTGTTGAGCGTGGAATGTAGTATTCAGAAGTGGATTCATAGGATCATTATTATTCATAAGATTATTAATGTTATTATTATTATTATTAGTATTCATATGTATTATTTTTTTATTATTAGAATTATTATTATTCATATAATTAATATCATATTATTTTGTATATTCTATGTTGGACGTGTTATATGTTGCTGGCAGGGGCGTAACTATAGGGGGTGCAGCAGTCGCGACCGCAACTGGGCCCTGTGATGCAGAGGGCCCATGCAGCCCCCTCTACATATGGCCGGCAGCAGCATAGGCAGCTAGGGGTACCAGTGCACCATGCACACGAGTGGCTGGAGGTGGAGGGTGACTAGCAGAGCTCCATGCTCGACTATCTCACTGGCTGCTCTTTAGTTGTGCATTCCCCGCATGACCTGTGTCCCTCTATCCCTTCTCACCTGGGCAGGGCTGGACTTACCATTGGGCTTGACTGGGCTCAAGCCCATGGGCCCCGCCGAGATACATAGCCGAGTGTACTCGGCTCCACTCACAGTCACGCCCAGTCCCGCCCTATGATGGACATAACACAGGGACTGGGCGTGACTGTGAGCCAAGCTGAGTACACTCAGCTACTCTCGGCTCCGCTCAGGACTGCGAGAAGACCGGAGAGCCATCGAGAGTACCCGAGAGCCACCGAGAGCTGCCAAAAGGACCCTGAGAGCTGCCAAGAGGACCTGAGAGCCGCCAAGAGCCGTCGAGAGGGCGCGAGAGCCATTTTTAAACTTCAAGACTGCAATAACAAGGCTGCAAATGACCCTGGGGCAAGGCTGCAAATGGCAAGGCTACACTAACAAGGCTGCAAATGAATGGGCAAGGCTGCAGATGGACACTGATAAGGCTGCATTGATGTTCATTTAAACTTCCCTCCTAAAAGTTTTTTTCCTTAAAATTCCTTCCTAAACTTTGGGTGCGTGTTATACGCCAGTGTGTGTTATACGCCAATAAATAGGGTAATGTATAGAAGGTAGGGCCCAAAAGTGACTCAAGCCCTGGGGCCCCCACCACCCTAAGTCCTGCCCTGCACCTGGGGGCAGTAACTTCCTCTGCCCTGGGGAAAAGGACCTCATCTCTTCTGGGGACGGGGACCCCATTCTGCCTAGGGACAGTCCCCCAATGGGGCACATAAAAATTAAAAAAAATAATAAAAAAAAACTACTGATACCAGTGGTGGAACTACAGGGCTCACAAACGTCATACCTATGACCACACCCTGGAGTTCCACCCCCGGACTTGGAGGGAAGGGCCCTGGCTGGGGATCTGGGGGGCCCTTCATGGTTTCTTGCATCGGGGCCCTGAAGGTTCTAGTTACGCCTCTGGTTGCTGGGATCCAATGAAGGTACCAGTAGTCATTGCCAGGAATATCCCCAAAAATTTACACTAATGAGGATGCCTTTCAGTTTCTGAATATGACTGATGACAGCAGACAGGAGGAAAGCAGCAATGGCCACCTCCGATTCAGATGATGAAGGGGTCACTACTAAAAGAGTCAGATATACCATGTCAGCAAGCACATAACAAGCTATTCAACTGCAGCAGGCAAGCACCAGCAGTGTGGTACTTCCTGGGGAAAATGTAATTTGTAATCTGGAAATCAGATGTGTAATTTATACCCCTTGAAAGCCTAAAGGTGCTCTTTGGATTTTGGGACCCTCTATGTTTCTCAACAGCAAAAACATCTTATACATGGGGGATCCCCATAGTCAGGAGGAGTAGCAGAACATGATTTGGGGTGTAATTCTAAGTATGGCTATGCTGCGTGAGAAACAGCTTATTAATTGACAGCTGTGTGCATTTTCCAAAAACCTGTGGCAAAAATGTGATCTTCAAAAGACTCACCACGCCTCTATTGTAATAAATTGGAGGTTCTACTTTGTAAAATGCGGTCATTTTGTTGGTGTTTCTCCTTTCCTGGCACTTCAGGGCCCCAATAAATGTGATAGGTGTCCAGGAAATCAGATGCATTATTTATACCCCTTAAAATCTGGGAGGTGATCCTTGGATTTTGGGTCTCTCTATGCATCTCGACAGTGAAAAAGTCTCACACGTGTGGTATTGTCATGTACCTGATCAAAGACTGAAATTATGTGGCTGGCCCTCTCTTTTCTATCTCCAGCCCAGGTCCTACTGAAGGTGGAACCGAGGGTACAAAGGGACTGGAGGAACACAAGTGCCAGCAGGTGTTGATAGGAGCGCTTGCAGCTGGAGATGTGGTCCCGGGCAGGCTGGCAGAACATCAGGTCAAGAACAGTAGCTGTGTATGGAGATCCACCCGAGGTTAAAGGGGTACTCCAAATGTGCTGCACGTTCCTGAGAAGTATCTTGTCAGAGGTCCCAGCAGGCTTCAGGCAGGAACACACTGTGGGGAGCAGAGCTGGTACAGATGACTGCCAGGTAGGTAGTGCTGGGCGAACATTTCGACCCGAGCATGAGTTTTGGCCAAACATTGGCTGTTCGGCCCGTTTGTCCAACACCTTAATTTGCAGGGTGTTTAGCAGGTGTTTGCCCTGCCAAATGCCCTGAAATGCATTGCGCACTGCACAGTGCATTTTGCGCCCTGATTGGGCCATATAAGCTGGTCCTTAACAACCGATAAGTCATCAGCTGTCAATTGGTTTCCCTGCTGACAGCTGAAAAAAAAAATAAAAAAAAGGTTTGGCGGTTACAAAAGAAAGAAAAAATCAGTGTGGAGTCCCCCTCAAAATCCATAGAAAACCCTTATTGGGGCATGCAGCCTGGCAGGTCAGGAAATGGAGGGTAGCAAGCGAGTGCCCCCCCCCCCCCTCCTGAACCATACCAACCACATGCCCTCAACATGAGGGGTGGGTGCTTTGGGGCCTGGTATACCATTTTTTTTCTTTATTTTTTTTACCGACGCTTTTTTTATATTCAGCTGTCAACAGGGAAACCCACTGACAGCTGCCAGTTGTTAAAGATGTCGTGGCCAGCTTCCCGGCCCCGCTCCTTAATAACCAGTTTACAATGCGCCCTGATTGGGCAATAATTTGTCCAATGAGGGCGCAGAATGCATTGTGTAGTGCATTGCAGTGTTTTCATCAGGGCGAACCGTTCGCCCATCCGTACTAGCAAGGTGTACCTAATAAAGTGGCCAGTGAGTGTATATATACCAATATATTATATTCCATAGTTTGTAGACTAAACATTTCGCACAAACAAAATAATATACAGTGATTTGTTTTTGTTTCTTTTTTTTGTATCAGAATAGATTTTAGTTTATGAGAGATGATATATTTGCAAAGTTTTATAACAGAAAACATTTTTTAACCGGTTCTCGACCAGCGCATGCCGATGTACGTCGGCAGAATGGCACAGGCAGGCAAAAGGCCATACTTGTACGTCCCTCTAAATTTGCCGCCCTGCCATCGCGAGCACGCCACCAACGGCGCGATCGCGTACTGGTCAGGACCCCTGTGAGTCCGGTCGCGGGTCCTGTGGGCTCGATCGCCGCGGGCATACCCGCGATCGTCTCACGGGGCAGCTGAACGAGGAAATGCCATTGTAAACAGCATCTCCCTGTTCTGCCTAGCAACTAGTGACGCTGATCTCTGCTCCATGTGATTGGAGCAGAGATTAGTGTTCACTAAATGAAAGCCCAGCCCCCAACAGTTAGTAACACACCCCTAGGAACACTTAACCCTTACACTGCCACCCAATGGTTAACCCCTTCACTGCCAGTGTCATTTACACAGGAATCAATGCATTTATATAGCAGTGATTGCTGTATGAATGACAATGGTCCCAAAAATGTGTCAAAAATGTCCGATGTGTCTGCCATAATGTCGCAGTCACAATAAAAATCGCTGAGTGCCGCCATTACTAGTAAAACAAAAAATATTAATAAAAATGCCATAAAACTATCCCCTATTTTGTAAACGCTATGCGCAAACCAATCAATAATCACTAATTGCAATTTTTTTACCAAAAATATGTAGAAGAATACGTATCGGCCTAAACTGAGGGGAAAAAATGTTTTTCTATATATTTTTGGGGGATAATTATTATAACAAAAAGTAAAAAATAATGCATTTTTTTTTTCAAAATTGTTGCTCTATTTTTGTTTATAGCGCAAAAAAATAAAAACCGCAGGGGTGATCAAATACCACCAAAAGAAAGCTCTATTTGTGGGCAAAAAAGGACGTCGATTTTGTTTGGGAGCCACGTTGCATGACAGCGCAATTGTCAGTTAAAGCGACGCAGTGCCGAATCACAAAAAGTGGTCTTGTCTTTGACCAGCAAAATGGTACGGGGCTGAAGTGGTTAACATGTGTTTTTCTTTTATATAATATAGTATATAGTATAGTATATAGTAAAATAGTAAAAAAAAAAAGAGAACCGAAAGTGTTAAAATAATAACTTAAACTAATTTTCTCCTCTCTTGTAGTAGTTCCATTGAACTATATAACTTGCTTTCTATTTATCCTCATCCTCGGCTTCCCAGTGATCCCCATCCTCCAATACAACCTCAGCTGAGCCTCTTTTATCCTAAAAATGGTTAATCACAGGGGAGCGACATGTATTCTCTCCTGTACAGACATAGGAGTGGGTACAGATGTATAGGATTAAGGAACCCTTTCTTTGTATTATTGTGTTTTCATTAATCTTTTAATCAGGTGAGGTATGTGAATGGGATAGGTATGTCTTCAGTGAGAAAGGGGGAGAGCTGTCAGTTTCGGAGATACTACGTTGTATTCTCTCTGCTCTGCATAGAAGTGATGGCTTATTTGCTGGAAAAACTGGTTCTACTGGAATCACAATGGCTGAAGTGGGTCGATTGTATTTATACTGGCTGGGAAATTACATTCCTTACATTCTCTGTAGTCCACTCATACATTTACATAGCACTAACCTATACCGCAGGGTTGTAAAGAGAACAGTGAGCCAGTATCATCAGTTTCTTCACCAGAGGAGCTTACACTCTAATGTCTCCCCCACAGTCACACACTATTATTATTATACATTTATATAGCTCTGACATATACTGCAGTGCTGTACAGAGAACACTGAGCCAGCCACATCAGTCTCTGTACCAGAGGAGCTTACACTCCAATGAAACACTGCAGTCACACAGAATTATTATTATACATATTATACATATACATATATATTATATAGCTCTGGCATATACTACATACATAGCTCACACTCTAATCCACCCCCCACAGTCGTACACTATTATTATTATATGTAGCGGCGGCTCCTGAAGAGCGTGCGCTATGCGGTTTTTCAAAGTTAAAGTTATGCCTGAACTGCAGTTTGGTTTGGGTACAATTGTCTAAATTAGACTTCAGCATCAGTCTGACTGGACTGTGAGATGTTCAGCCTGACCACAGGGGGCACTGTCTCTTCTGGCAAACATGGAACTATGGTCTGGTTAGATGCTTAAGTTACTCTCTCTCGGAGCCTGCCCAGTGGGAGCGGCGCTCTCGCTGTGCTTTCTGGGAGATGGTATTTAAGATGCAGACGTCACGTGGTTCGGGGGTTCCGGTCCAGAATGATGTACTGACTTCATGGTCCTAGTCCTCCTGACCAGCCCCCAGGAAGGCTATGGCCTGGGGTGCGGATCCACCTGATTTTGATGTCTCGGGGCTGGCTAGCCCGAGGCAAGGAAACTAAAGGAGGATTCTGAGGTGGTTGGGTGTCGTCTCCAGTTTGGGAGAGACCCAGTGACTTCAAGCATTCCAGGGGAGGACTTTTCAGAAGAAGACCACGTACGGGTTGGTTTCTTAGTAAGAGCCTGGAAGGGCTGAAGTACCCAAGAGAATCCGGTCTCGTAGATATCACCAAGCTGGCTGAAAGATCCATGTATCACACGAGTGTTCTTTAAGTTTAGTTTCCCTACGTGTTCTACAACAACGTCTGTGGCAGAGACATTATCCTGTACGTTCTACAACAACGTCTGTGGCAGAGACTTGTTCCTGATTAAGCACCTTGTTGGCTGCTAGGCCTTGTGAGAGAGGGACTGTCCAACTTGAGTGAACATCCAGTTGCAAATGGCTATTCCTTGGATGCAGTCAAAGTAAGCAAGTTCTCCAACATTTTGGTTAAACTTCCTTTCCAACCCTCTGATCCCAATTTAAAACACTGTTCATTGTCTACGTTGTGCAAATAAAATCCATTCAAGTGGATCTGTTGTCAGTCTCTCGAGTTACTGGGCCATCTACCACGGGACACCCCTAGACGTGAAACAAGGAGAGCAGAAGGTAACGGTAAGCCCAAATCTATCCAGCAGCTCCTTCAGGGGTACTGCTACATATACATTTAACCTGAGGTTGGAATTTCCCCAAGGAACTTGACCTCATTGTTTTCCTCTTGTGTTAGACATTTTCTGTCAATCTCGTAGCCTTTTCTGCATCTTCTACACAATGTGAACAAATGAGATTTACAGATAGAAAATGTCAAAGTAAAAGAGCACCAACGTTATTTTTACATTAAAGCCGGATTATTGTTGTGTCTCAGCCTTTGTGAACCTACATCCATGGTGGCCCATTGTCCTCTTCTGATAGGCCAGCTTTACGATCTTCCTTGCACTCTTAAGATGATGTCTGTATGTTTGATTTGATAAAGTGATTTTGTTGCTAGTTGTGTTTGGTGCTGGTAAGTTCAAATATTTTTTGGGGCCCTTTAAAGGTTGATTTATCACAGTTTCCACCCAATATTCACCTTACCCAATGTTCATCCAAAATTCACCCAACTTTAACCCAAAAAACACCCAGCTTTCTTCCAACTTTTACCCAAGATTCACACAACTTTCATCCAAGGTTCACCAAACTTTCATCCATCTTTCAATCATGATTTACCCAACTTTCACCCAAAGTACACTCAACCCTCAAGCAAGATTCACCCAAGATGAACCCAACTTTCACGCAAGAATAACCCAACTTTATTACAAAATTCATTCACATAACATCCAATTAGATATTACACATGAATCTTGTGTGACTGTTGTGAATTTTTACAGGTTAATTTAGCATGGGAAATAAGTGGTGGGTTAGGGGGGTTTCAAGTTAGTTTCAAGGCTTGGGTTAAGAGTTTAATTTTATGCTGGTCAGTCATGGATCAATAAGATTGCAGGCTATAACAACTGACCTTAAGTTCTCTTGAACAGTGGTTCTCAACCACTGGCCTGAGACCCACTGCCACCCACAGCCTCCTACCTCTCAGGCCTCCAGCTAGCTGCAGACCCTTAACATGCCTCCCAGCTTCTATAGTACCACCTAATCTCCCAAAATGCCTGGCAGTGCCCCTCAACCCCTCACAGTGACCCCCCCCCGGAACCTTTAGGAGCCCGCAGTAGTCACCAATCTCTCACAGTGCCTCCCATCTCCCATACTGCTACCCAACCTCCCATAATGGTCTGCAGTGCCTCTTTACCTCTCACAATGTCCCCAGGCCCATAAGAACTCTCAGTAGGCACCAACTCCTCACAGTGCTTCTCAGCTCCCATCTTGCCACCCAACCTCTTATAATGGCCTACAGTGATCCTCAACATTTCACAGTGCCCCCCAAGAGCCATCAGAATCTCCCAACCTCCCATAATGCCCCCCCAGCTCCCATCTTCAGAACCTCCAGTCCCCCCCATTGACAACTAGTCCTGTCCAGAGCCTTTTGGCATTTCAATATATGTCTTATATTCCCATTCTGTTATGTATGAACATTTGCATTGTTGGAGTACGGAAGGTTTTGGAAGAATTTGCCTGGCCCTGGTTTCAATGAGATAGAAAAAGTGCACAGACCTAACACAGTTAGTCCTTTAACAAATACAATAAAAACATCAAATGCAGATACCACATTATAATACCTAGAGACCGCATCCTCTCTACAGTTGCGGTAGCACTCTCATGTCATCCAGCTGAGTCATACCTCAGGATTGTCATAGGTATGTTCACCAGCAAGGAAGATCTATTGCTCTTGGCATGTGCCTGCTGTACCATGTATTAGAAATGATCCTGTTCTCTTTGTATTTCTTCCCTTGTTTGAAATACCTGGTGATCTTGCCAGTCCCTCTGCTTTCCTATTTCAAATTGACCACACTAGGCATGAGAGCACGTCCTTCCTAGCATGGCCAGTTTTCTGGCTATGCTGGGAGCACGGCCTTCCTGTCCTCCAATGATCAGACTAGTTCTGACACGTCCCCTTGCATAGCCTGCCTGTTCTCCAATGGTCTGATTTATGCTGATATGCCCCCTTGTACAGCCTGCCTACCCTCCAATGGTCAGACTAGTGCTGACAAACCCCCTTGCATAGCCTACCTGTTCTCCAATGGTCAGACTAGTGCTGACATGCCCCCTTGCACAGCCTGCCTGTCCTCCAATGACCAGACTAGTGCTGACAGGCCCCCTTGCACAGCCTGCTTGTCCTCCAATGACCAGACTTCAATTGTCAGACTGGTGCTGACATACCACCCTTGCAAAGCCTGCCTACCCTCCAATGGTCAGACTAGTGCTGACACACCCCCTTGCATAGTCTGCCTGTTCTCCAATGGTCTGATTTATGCTGATATGCCCCCTTGCACAGCCTGCCTGCTCTCCAATGGTCAGACTAGTGCTGACAGGCCCCCTTGCACAGCCTGCTTGTCCTCCAATGACCAGACTTCAATTGTCAGACTGGTGCTGACATACCACCCTTGCAAAGCCTGCCTACACTCCAATGGTCAGACTAGTGCTGACACACCCCCTTGCATAGCCTGCCTGTTCTCCAATGGTCAGACTAGTGCTGACATGCCCCCTTGCACAGCCTGCTTGTCCTCCAATGACCAGACTAGTGCTGACAGCCTGCCTGTCCTCTAATGGTCAGACTAGTGCTGACACATCCCCTTGCACAGTCTGCCTGTCCTGTAATGGTCAGACTAGTGCTGACATGCCCCCTTGCACAGCCTGCCTGCCCTCCAATGTATTATATATATATATATATATATATATATATATATATATATATATATATATATATATATATATATATATATACACACACACACACATGGTGTAGTGCAGACTATATAAACAGTGCAGGCAGTGTATTAATATAAATAAAAAAAAATCAGTGTAGACTACATATACAGTGCTGACAGTCTAATATATATATATATATATATAGTGCAGTCATTGTACAGTATATGATACAGTGTATTGAAGTAGTTAAGGGGAACCCTATGACACAATTAAGAAGAAATTAAGAAAAATGGCATGGGACCCCCCCCCCCCCCCCCCAGTCCCTACGAGGCCCTTTGGGTCTGGTATGGATTTTAAGGGGAACTCCACAGCAATATTTTTAAAAAAAACAGCGTGGGGTCCCCCCCAAAATCCATACCAGGCCCTTATCCGAGCAAGCAGCCTGGCAGGCCAGGAAAGGTGTATATGAGCGAGCACTCCCCCTCCTGAACCACACCAGGCTGCTTGCCTTCAAAATGGGGAGGGTGCTTTGGGCCCCCCCCCCCCAAAGCACCTTGCCCCCATGTTGATGGGGACAAGGGCCTCATCCCAACAACCCTGGCCTGGTGGTTGTGGGGTCTGCGGGTGGGGACTTATCGTAATCTGGAAGCCCCCTTTAATAAGGGGGCCCTCAGCTGCTAATGCACATTGTGAGAAGTTCAATGTGTGCAGTAAAATCAGAGTAAGCCATTTCAGTCCAGGAGAGATGCCAGTACAACTGTGCAAGACTGAAGGGAAGGCCGGAGGTCAGATTTACATCTTGCCCCTTGCCAGCCTCTGGCATAAACTGTGAACAGCCATGATACATAACAAGAAGTGCTTACAGTGAAATAATTGAAATTCTGGGCCGCCCAGACATGCAGACTCCGTATTCAGATAAGAGGGGTGCTTATCAGGCTATGGAAAGTGTTGTGCCGTCCCAGCAGAGGGTGAGGCTGCACTGTGTGTACTATGTGACTCTACACACCTGTGACCTCTGTTTAATGAGGATTCCTTCCCTCGACCCATTCTTTGTTATAAATGTCCATAATATGCCACTTCATTGGAATTTGGATGCCGAGGAAAATACCTGTGTGATCCCTCAGAAGGGAACTGCCACTTGCTAGCTTGTCTGGGCCACCATATAGCCCAGGACTCAAAGCCGCCTCTGGCTTCCTAAACAGTTACAGATCTAAATTCTTCTTACTGCATTTGCAGAGAACTGTGTCTAGGCTGAGATGATGTCATTGCTCTGCTGCAGGCAGGAGGAAGCATTTCCTTGATCTCCCCTCCCCCCAGTGGTCAGACTGCAACATTGTAAGTTTGTAGCAAGTCACAAGGTGTGAAGCAACAGCGGGAGCTGACCCATGTCAGACATTTGTGAACACGGGCAAGAACTGCACAGGTTTACATGATTGTGAGCCAGCATGTAGGCAGGATCATCCTCCCCTCTGTAGGTGGTACTGTGATGCTGAGGGAATGGAGGATGAGAGGGACTTTGTTCCTCTGAAGCCTCCATTGGTGTCACCAGGGTAGCAGTGGCCCGACTGGACTCTACAACACTAGATGACCTCTGCGGCCATCTTTTGTGAGGGAATTGTTAATAAATAGCACTGCTTAACTGCAGTAGACGTGCATTTGTAGAGTGGATAGGCAAGGTAGAGTATCCACATGGGCTAGGGTCAGAGCATCTAGTCCTAGGGAAAGAACTGCTGTTGTTGGTTGTAATGATGTGATCGCTAAATAAAGCTTTGGATCCAATTTGGAGACCCATGGTGTGCTGGTGACCTCTCTCACTCTGATCATGGTTCCAGCCGGTGGTCGCTTCAGCACCCACTTTTACATACAGCCAGAGAAAGATGTGCATTGGGAATAGTGCATTGTAGTCCTAGGGAAAGTTCCCTGAGGAGGAAGGACAAAATAGGGACACCTTTGCTGGATAAGGATTGGCCATCGGTCTTCTTAGTGCCACTCATACTGCCCAACAGCTGCCACTCTTCAACCAGATGCTGTTCCAGTAATGGAAGCTTCATCAAGGCAACACTATACGTATAGGGGCTATTCCACTGTGCCAATAACATTGCTGAGAGTTTCTGTACCTGTTCCACTCCACTTGGTCTCAGTGGACCTTTTCTCCACCTTGGGTGCCAACAGGGGTGGACTGACAACTCATGGGGCCCCCGGGCAATCCGAGTTTATGGGGGTCACACAGTATACACACACACACAATCACACAGTATACGCATACATGTACACAACGTATACACAGATATGTTTCTATTGGCTGAGAAGGTACTAGAGAGGTGGGGCAGCTATAATCTTGGGATTGTTAGACCAAAAGGATGTCGGTAAGGTGAAATTTCAGAGACAGATGTAAAAAAAAAACACAGATTTTTACATACTGTCCCTGGTTTTACCAAGGCTGGCAACCCTGATGGGGCCCCTAGTGGCTCAGGGCCTTCAGGCAGTGCCCGAGTGGCCCAATGGTCAGTCCGCCCCTAGGTGCCAACCAATTGCCCTGCCCACAAGCATCTTGTGCCTGGATATAGATGGTGGCCTTGAATGATGGCTGAACAAAGATGACACCATCCTTCTGGAGAGAAAAGCAGATGCAGGCATTGTCAAGGGGAGTACTGTGATGTCTGGAAGGGTTACAGTGGTGCCGCTGTGTCTCAGTCAATCAGGGAGGGAGAATCTTGGATGGCTAAGACACTCGTGGACATTGCTGGACAGAGAGGGACCTCAGGTAGGTGTTAGGGGTCTAAGAAGGGCTGAGGCACACTGCTGAGGCACACAGAAGGCTTTTTATCTTAATGCATTAAGATAAAAAAACTTCTGCCTTTACAACCCTTTAAGGCTGGATGAGGGCTAGCATGTGTCCTAGCGGCAAATGATTTCATCTGGCTGTCCACTTTTCATTAGGACATGTTAGCCTAAACCCAGGCATGTGAGTGTATTCCATCCTAATTCTATTACAGACCATAAGTTCAAGCCCTGAAAAAGGTGATCCCTTTCTCCCGAAACATGTTGGCTGTCTCTTAACTAATAAATGTTTTCCAGGGTAAGAAAACATTTGTACTAGGTTTTCCTAACCAAACATCCAGACGTTTACTGTCTGTTGACCTTTTTTGACTTTCATGATCAGAGAAGTAGCAGCCTAGGACCAGAATCGGGTTTATAACATCTTACTATCATAATGGACTTACCTCCTGCAAGGAGAACGCACTTTATGCTATGTTTTCTAGAACAAATTCCCATACTCATTGGTCCAGGGCTATCAAAATCCAGAGATTTAAGACTGAAAGATTTCTCTACCACCCAGTATGCATCATTCATGTCCTAAACAAATAAATCCCAGCATTAACACAACTTTTAGATGGAACCAGTCTAAATTAGAAATTAATTATGGCCCCACAGTGCAATTCATTCTGTTGACTGATTTGACTAACGTGGACAGAGAGGTAGCAGCCCAGGACTAGAACCAGGTGCAGTGCACCTCATTTTCACTGAGGACTTACCTCCTTCAAGAAGAAAGCACTTTATTCTATGTTCATTAGAACTAAATGCTATTCTCATCGGTCCAGTGCTAGCATACACCTACCAAAGAGTTAGGACTGGAAGATATTTCCACCACTCAATATCCATTGTTCAAGCCCTGAAGAAGGGGCTCCCTTCCTCCCAAAATGTGTTGGCTGTATCTGATGCTGTTAACCAATCAATGCCTATTGCAATACAGCCCCGAAGAAGGGGAGCCCTTCCCCTAAAACATGTTGGCTATATCTGATTAAGATAAAAAAAAACCTTCTGCCTTTACAACCCTTTAGTACTGGATTACGGCTAGCACGTCCTAGCGGCAAATGGATTAATCTAGCTGTCCACATTTTCATTAGGACATGATAGCCTAAACCCAGGCATTTCAGTGTATTCCATCCTAATTCTATGACAGACCATAAGTTCAAGCCCTGAGAAAGGTGATCCCTTTCTCCTGAAACATGTTGCTGTTTCTGTTGCTCTTAACTAATAAAAGTTTTCCAAAGCTTCTTTACAAGCAAGATGTATGTGAGATTATTGCATAACAGAAATGAACTGCTCTAAATATCCTGCTTTATGATTGAATTATTTTGCTATCAGAAATTCACTAGAACACAGGAAGACAGAACAAGTAGAAAATGCAGTAAAGTCAGAGGGAAAGAGCCAACAACCCAGCATTCTATTCGCTTTGAAATTCAAAGTTCCATGTTCAAGCTCAACTCCAGGAACTAGTCAACTCCCCCAAGTTTGTTGGCTCTCACCACCGCTGTTTCTCCTGCAAAACAAATTTTATAATATCTGCCGCTATCACCATAAAAAGATCTTACAAACACCTGTGATGTATTATGTAGACACAATGGCTTCCTGAAAGTTCAGAGCACCAGGAGGATCCTCTATTATTTCTGGAAATGACGTGTCCCTTGGTTCTCAGGGATCCAAGTGTAGATTCTGGACAGTGACAGAGAGTAACGGGTTGTTATGTGTCGAATGGCTGTGTTGAAGGCAGTGACAGTGAAGTGGTGTATTACTTCATCACCACCCACAGCAGGTACCCTTTGGAAACTCTGAGTACCATGGTTCCCAGGGATCCAAGAGTAGTTTTTGGACAGTGACTGACAGCAACAGGTGGTTCTGTGGGAGGTGACAGGATGTTCTATGGGTGGTAATGGGTGGTTCTGTGCACGATGATGGGTAGTTATGGGGTGGTGACAGTGAAGTGGTGGATTATTTCATCGCCTCCCACAGCTGGTAGCTGCCTTACTGGACCTCTAGAAGTTATGTATCCCATGGTTCCTAGGGATCCAAGTGTAGTTTCTGGACAGTGACTGAGGATAATAGATGGTTCTGTGTTGAGGGGCTGTGTTGAAGGCAGTGACAGTGAAGCGGTGTATAATTTAATCTGCCTTACTGGTCTTCTGGAAACGACATCTCGAATGGATCTATGTAAGTGTAATTTCTGGACAGGATGGTGGCATGGTGGAAGTGATAGGATGTTCTATGTGTGGTGATGGGTGGTTCAGTGCACGATGATGGGCAGTTATGTGGGTGTTGAGGGTTGGTAAGTGTGAAGCTGTGTTTTATTTCATCACTGCCCACAACCAGTAGCTGCAGGGCCATCTTTAATATTGATTGGACCCTGGGAAAAACTTTTCTTGGGGGACCCCCCTCCATGCAGTTTCGCTCTCCACCTGCTCTGAGACATACAATAAATAGCAGCTAGACTCAAAATCAGTTTACTGAATCAGATCAGGCAGCTATTGCGATTAGTTGCCAGAGGTTACGGTGTATCATTACCGCTCACTGACTGGTTGTTAGAGGTTAGAGTGTATCATTACCGCTCATTGACTGGTTGTTAGAGGTTAGAGTGTATAATTACCGCTCACTGACTGGTTGTTAGAGGTTACAGTGTATCATTACTGCTCACTGACTGGTTGCTAGAGGTTACAGTGTATCATTAGCGCTCACTGACTGGTTACTAGAGGTTACAGCACACATTACGGCTCACTGATTAGTTACCAGAGGTTACAACACATGATTTTCGCTTGTTGATTGGTTTCTAGAGATTACTGTGGATATGACCTCAGGGGGACATGAAATACATATCAATTCCGCCGGCCGCCGCTATTTACATATGAATGCCACCACTATTTACATATGAATTGCGGTAATTTACATGTAAACACAGGGTCTGCAGGTGGGTCATCTGAACACAACAATAGGGCAGAGCTGGGCAGCATTAGTAGTAGCACTTCACACTGAGATTTCGGGACACAGCGCGGGACTAAAACCTCAAGGGACGAGGGAATTTTAACCAGGATAGTTGGAAAATATGAGGCAGCTGCTTTGGGCCACATAACAATGACAGGACCAAGGGCAGCTGCCCCTTTTGCCCTGCCTTAAAAACGGCACTGAGTAGCTGCATTACTGGACTTGACAGAGGACAGAGTGGTAAAGCAATGTTAGTATTGCATAGCCAGAAGTACAACATTGATTGAAACCCCTATGAATTGTGGATAGGAATGTGTGAAGTAAATCAAAACCAAGGCTCTGTTATTGCGTTAATTACAAATATAACAATACTTTTATTGGGAAAGTTTCAGTTCCGCTCTAAGTGAGAAGGCTCTACCATAGGTTGGTCTATTTAGAAAAAATAAGCTGTGCTATCAGCGGAAAAATAAAACATTGAGGCTGGGTTTACACTATTGTTGCCCAGCATCCAATTTGCATGTCAGGATATTGTCCGTAGAGAGTTTCACACATCTCTGGAGTGGCTCCAGTGCAAATTGCACAGGAGTCCTGTGCGTCTTCTGGTCCATTTCAGGTCCAAATTCAGACAAAAATTCTGACAGCATTTGGACCTGAAACGATGAACGGGGATGCACTGGACCCCTGCTGTGAGCCGCTCTGTGCTGCAGTGTGAACTCAGCCAAAGGGTCCTAAGGGTCCTTTAAGAAAACAAAATTTTCTTCCAATCATTGAGTTTATCACAGTTCATTATCATTTTGGTGGGTTGAAATATGGTGAATATTCATTTTGTAAAAAACAAGATCACATAAAAAAAAAAAAATGACAATAGAAATAAAAAAATAACTATGTGGCTTCCAGGGCACCTATCAGCTGCGCCCCTCTTCCTCTGTGCTCTCAGCCCCCCTTTTCCTTCCAGGAACGCTGAAAGATGCTTCTATGGCGGCTCGGATGGTCACTGAGGAGTCTAAGCGGGTCTTGGCCTCCTGAACAGTGCAATTCCGTAACAAACTCACGATGGCCATGGGAAGAACCTGATGGGTAGATCAAAGGTTTGCCATTATCACCTAACTAGAAAATGTGCTAACAATGTGCAGAATTTCTTTAGATTATGACCACTAAATCATCACACCCAAAATATATCTCTATAAATATTATACAATACAGCCAGGAAGGGCATTCCTCTTATGAGTAATGTGTGATTCACCAGCTACCTATTGTTATGGGAAATCCATGTACAAATGCTAGAAGATGTCAACCCTACACTGTGCACTCGGGAGAGGTTGAACCAGAGTTCAGTTATAGCAGTGAAGGTGATGAAAACTGGGACTGAACTTCTATTGGCCTGGAGATATTTTTTGATGATTACTGTAGGTGCAGTATTTTTGGGGTTTAGGATCATCTGCTGCTACCAGTAATCACATTCAAATTTTCCCAAGACCCACTGTAGCACCCATGTCTATGAGGACAAAACGCGTCGGGAGGACTCCACTGCTGCCATTTTTTACTGAAAGCGCTTGATAAACTACTTAAATTTGAGTTTATTACCTTTTTTAATACATTTATTTTTAAACGGAATTACGCTATATGGCCTTATCTTTCCATTCTATATGTTCACCATTTGGAGTTGGGCCTTTTATGCGATTGGAGAGAACCTGTTTATATCCATTTGCGTTTGGAAGACATTTCTCTGTTGATCTTGGTATTCCAGCACCTGCGAGTTTGATTGTTCTACAGTTACCATAAAAGCGTGTATGACCCTTGGAATATACATTCTTTTGGGTCAGAAATATCCGGTAAGCCTGCATCTGCTAAGGTGGTGGTATTGGCACATGGGTGTTCGCATGCCATACTTCTAGGATTGGATGGTTCATCTGATATTCAATCGCACACGTGGGACTTGAATTTCTCTTTTTAAAAAAGGACTCTTTATTCGCGATTTTCTTTTTCATGTTGATTATTTTCATTTATGTGTATATCTGGACACATATAAGCACACTTTTATATGGAAGTGGTATAACACTTTTTGTTGTTAATCAATGTAACATAAGTTATAAGAATCACATGAGTCTACGTGGCTAAATACGTGGATGTGATATAGTTTTCACAGATTTATGCACAATATTTTCTTTTTAGCGCTACACTTTTTGTAATTTGTCCACTGTAGCACCCACCTCTTTTGAGATCCAACACCAAGTTTCTTCTCCGACGTGCTCCCACCGACACTACTTGATCTAGGAGTACTGGGACAGCAACCAATCAGTGGACAGCCCTCCTGCTTTGCTGCCCCCCTTAAATTGCGAAGCAACGCATGGCTCAGCCTTCAACCAACACATTGCAATCCTTTAGCTGCCCTCAGTTTAATCACTTCCTGACCATGTTTTTTCTGGCACTTTTTTGTTTACAAGTTTAAAACAGTATTATTTGCTAGAGAATAGGCATGAGCCCACAGTTCGGGTCCAACTTACGTTCAACTCGAACCGCGGGCTCATGCCTATTCTCTAGCAAAAAAATCTCCTTTAAACTTGTAACTTGCCCAACCCACTCTATATGGAAGGATGTCAGCAGTTCTTGGCTCTAAAGGTTCTCATTAGACTAGAGGAGGCCAGGGATCTTGCTACATATTTTATAAATATATATATATATATATATATATATATATATATATACAGTATATATATATATATATATATATATATATATATATATATATATATATTATTATTATTTTTCAGCATTCAGTGTTCTGTGTAGCCTATATATATATATATATATATATATATATATATATATATATATATATATATATATATATATATATATAGTGTATACTCTATATTCAGTCAATGCACGCTGTGTAGTTTATATAACACAGTGTATTAAAGTGGTTAAGGGGAACCTTGCGCCAACATTTTTTTT
This sequence comes from Lithobates pipiens, assembly GCF_037356315.1. Lineage (NCBI taxonomy): Eukaryota > Metazoa > Chordata > Amphibia > Anura > Ranidae > Lithobates > Lithobates pipiens. The sequence goes on along the minus strand of NW_027507758.1, from coordinate 613,403,124 downwards.
AAAAATGGCATGAGGGTCCCCCCAAAATCCATACCAGACCCTTATCCAAGCATGCAACCTGGCAGGCCGCAGGAAAAGGGGGGGATGAGAGAGCGCTCCCCCCCTCCTGAACCTTACCAGGCCACTTGCCCTCAACATGGGGACCCCAAAGCACCTTGTTCCCATGTTGATGGGGACAAGGGCCTCATCCCCACAACCTTATCGGAATCTGGAAGCCCCCTTTACCAAGGGAGGCCCCAGATCCCACCCCCCCATGTGAATGGGTAGGGATACATTGTACCCTTTCACCAAAAAAGTGTAAAAAAAAAAGTAAAAACGAGATATCCATCCTTCTTCTATCAAGGTCCAGACGGTCACGAGAAAAAAAAAAAAGGAAAAACTCCGCCTTTCATGGTGACAGCTGTTATATAGCCAAGGGCGGGGCCACCCAGTGATGTAACTAGAATTACTGCTCTCGGTCTAACTTTTGCAGTGATCACATGTGTGGTTTGAATAACGTTTACATATGCTTGTGTGACTTATGTATGCATTTGCTTCTGCTTGCAAGCACGGAGGGACAGGGGCGCTTTAATTGTTTTTTAATTATTATTATTTATTTTACTTTTATTTTTACACTGTTCCTTTAATTTTATTTATTTTTTTATCACTTTTATTCCTATTACAAGGAAATCAAACATCCCTTATAAAATAAATAAGGATGACAGGTTCTCTTTCGTTTAAAAAAAAAAAAAAAAAACATTTCTTCCAACTTGGGCTGGAAGTGACGTCATGGCGTCGCACCAGTCCTCCAAGGCCAAAGAGTTGATCAAAGCCTATTAACTCTTTGATCGCCTATGGGAGCAGCGGAAACAGTAAGCCAGAGAAACACTGGCTCATGAGCCACTGAGTTTAATCAGAAAGCCGGCCGCCTACTGAAAAAAAAACGATACCAGGGTTATGGCTGCTAGCTTCAGCCATAATCCCAATAAACCACTTGCAGACCGTAACGAATATATACGTATTGCATCTAGCGAGTGCTTAAATCAGTAAAAACCCCACTGAGTCAGAGCTAGAGCTTTTGAATCAGTGAGGAGCATGAGCTTGGATGATTGGAGAGCTCTGGCTCTGATTCAGCAGGGGGAGGTGCCGGATTTCTGTAGAGTCCACTGCTTCCACATAGAGAACAAGGATTCTAATCTGCAGCATCCTGGGAGAGGATAGGCTTTTCTACATGGAGACACTGGAAGACCCAGGGGCTGAGGTACTCATAGACTCAAGCAGGTGGGTATGCATGGAGGATGCAGGATAGCTCTGGAGAACACTGAGCCACAGGAGGCATGGAGGAGACAGGTAAGTTCTGCAGCAATGGAGATCTCCAATCATCAAAACTCATGCTCCTCATTGATTGAAGAGCTCTAGCTCTGCAGTGGGTGTACTGATTTAATCTGAGGGCCCATTCACTCCTAAATGCACTGGACATGTGCAGAAGTGCTTTCTGACTGTTTGCTTCTAGTCCTCCTGACCAGCCCCCAGGGCTCTCATGACCTAGGGTGGGGATCCACCAACTCCAAATCTCGGGGCTGGCTGGCCCGAGGCAAAGAAACCAAAAGAAGGATTTAGAGGTGGTCCTGTGCCGTCTCGGTTTGTGGAGAGGCCCAGCAACCGTGGAAGCATCCAGGGGTGGACACTTTGGGAGAAGGTCCTGCAAGGGTTGGTTTCTCAGAAGGAGCCTGGAGGCTAAGTTGAAAGACCCCAAGTGAATCTGGTCTTGTGTGGTATCAGCAGACCGTCTGCAAGACAATGGTACCATACGAGGGTTCTTCAAGTTGTCTACATCTTTTAGTTCTATTCAAGTGTTCTACAGCAAGTCTGTGGCAGAGACTTTATTCAAGTGTTCTACAACAAGTCTGTGGCAGAGACTTGGTTTGATTTAAACACCCTGTTGGCTGCTAGGCCTGGTGAGAGAAGGACTATCCAATAAGAGTGAGGATCCAGCTGTGAATGGCTATTCTCTGGATTTCCTAGTGTGAGAGACATTTTCCTATTTGACTTAGTACTAAGAGTACCTGGACTTTGCTACCTAAACCCTCTAACCCTAATTTTAGAGACTGTGTTCGTTTATCCTTTTTTGCAAATAAAAATTCCTTAAGTGGATCTGGCGTCAGTCTCGACAGTTCTTGGGCCATCTACCTCGGGAAACCTATAGACACAAACGAGGTCAAGAAGGTAATGGTAAGCCCAATTAAATCTCCGCTCCTTTGGGGGTCAGTGCTACATTTATTTGTTGTGGAACTCTGTATGGTTGACACCTGTCTTCCATTGGAACCCTTAGCAGATGACCTTTGCTTCCACTGGAAGTCTATGAAGATGACACCTATCTGTTTTGTAACTCTGTATGACTGACACCTATCTTTCATTGAAACCATCAATAGGTGACCTTTCCTTCCAACAGAAATCTATTGAGGTGACACCTATTTGTTTTGGAACTCTGTATGACACCACTGTGTGTTCCACTGGAACTGTTGTAGGTTCCTTCAACTGGATATCTATAAAGGTGACACCTATCTCTTTTGTAATTCAGTGTGGGGGAATCTATCCTCCTTCCACTTGAACTCTGAGAAGATGACAACAGATTTCCACTGGAGCTCTGTGAAGGTGAAAACATATCAATACTGGAAATCTCTGTAAGTGACATGTATTGTTTGCTGAAACCTTGTGTAGATTGACGCTTATCTTTTACTGGTTACATTTCAAGTTCGGTGGTCACTCAGAGTCATGTTACTTACCTTGTCCTTTGATAAAGCCACCTCTACATGTCTGGATATCTCTGTGTTCTTAGTCTGGTCACTCAAGATCTCCTCTCCATGGATGGACTGGAGAAGAGCCTCTCTGCACCGGGTCTGGGAGTGTCCTGTCAATCGCTGTGGATGACGTAGATTTGTGTTACAAGGCTGAACGATAAACAATGAAGCTTATATTTGGAAGGTGGCTGCAGAGACTTACCTGTAGGATAGAGACTGCCCTATGAAAGTGTTTATTATTACTGATTCTAAAATCCACCGGGAAGTTACGGTATACTTGGCCCTTAAGGACATGGGCCCCACTGGTGACTGTGTTCAGGATCCACTTACTGCTCAGCTCCCTCTGGAACTTCTGTTAGGAATGGAAGAAAAGAAAATCATACTACCTACACAGAGTAATAAAAGAGCTATGACATCAACAACATGCCACCCGCTACACTGACAACTTTCACTACATTGGCTCTAAATAATCACATGATATCATCACACTGCCAGCTTTCTCCACATTGGCTCTGCATAATCACGTGACATTATCACGTCTCTAGCTTTTGCTACATTGGCTCTAAATGACCACCTGACATCATCCTACTGCTAGTTTTCACTACATTGGCTCTGATTGATCACATGACATTATCAAATCTCCAGCATTTACCACATTGACTGGTCATGAGAAACGACACTGATTGAGGGATGAAGTATACCTGGATGAAGGCTCCCTCATACTCCAGGAACAGGATGGGCCACGTAATACTGATGATGTTTGGGATGAGCTTTTTGGTAGAATTCTAATGGAAATAAAGGTTACATTAATATCATTTTTAGATATCAGTTAGAGTGTAGAGGGGAGTGAGAAGCACTAGATGGAAGCGGAGATAACAGACATTTAGGACACATAGGACAACTGAGAAAAGAGAATCATAGAATCTCACAGCTCACTTACCGGCAGGTATTGTCCTGCTGTTGCATGAGAAACAGCATAGATGTTCGACGTCTTCTCCTTCACCAGATCCACCAGCTTCTCTACCTCACTGAGCTCATCTGCAGGCAGAACAGAGTCATCAGCACACTGATCCCTGAACCGAAGGGGAGCACTGGGCAGGATCCAGGATCCATGTACCCATAGAACTCCCCAAAGATTGCCTGAAATATGCTTCTGCCAGTGCTCCTTGAGCAAACAAAGAAGATGCAATAAAACCTTGTCCCTCTCAGATAAGCCAGGATCTGAGGTGTCTCTGAGTTTCCTTCTCTATATATGTTTTTAGGTGACAGTAGTGTGATTCTGCTCCTTGAGGGAGGTCCCATGGTGCCTGCATGTATACTGTTAGATGGACATAGTGACAGAGGATGCCATTACCTGGGGAGGAGGGGCAAATTTCCAATCTTAGCACCTGTTCCCTGGCCTGTTGTCCATCTTCCTATAGCCTATGAGAACATTATTATAAGATAGACAATGTATATACAATAGCTCATGCTCTTGGCTTTGGGTTGACAGATGCCAACAGTTAGTAAGAGGCAGTTAGTACACTTAGCCCTTGTACAGACGGTCGGACATTCTGACAACCAAATCCGTTGGATTTTGTCCGACGGATTTTGTCCGAAACTGTTGCATACATACGGTTGGACAAAGTTGTCGGAAAATCCGATTGTACATAACATGATGACGTTATTTCATTACGACGGGACTACGTTCAGGCTAGTAGCCAATAGCTTTTGTCTAAGAATTTGATCTGAGCATGCGTGGCACTTTGTCCGTCGGAGTAGGCTGCACATGATCGGAGTATGTTCGATCGGAGCATTTTGTCGGAAAATTTTACCGGCAAGTTGGAAAAGTTGGTCCGTCGGATATTCCAACGGAAACAGTCCGATGGAGACCACACACAGTCGGAATATCCGACAAAACGGTCCGATAGGACACATTCCGTCGGAATCTCCGACCGTGTGTACAAGGGCTTAGAGTCTTATGTATCAAAGCATCATCACAAAGAACTACAAATCTTTAGCTACAGGGATTACTGACAGCGTCCAATACTCATATGGCTCACTACTTGTTGAGCAGCTGGGTTCCCAAAACTGTACTCACACATTATGGTGCTAATAATAATGGAATAACGGAAAATAATAATCAACAAGCTACCATTATTATTGCCCCTAGCATTAATATTATCATTATTCCTATCGTGATCATTTTTATTTTTATTGTGATCATTAGCTCTTGATTTACTCTTTTTATAATTTTATAACATATTTTTACCTTGGGAATACTTGCTTGTCACTTCTCTTTTGCATTTTTACTTTTATATATTCGACATTATGTTCTCGTTTTTAGATATCTGTTTTCTGTATATTTCTCAAACTAGTTCAATAGCCCTGAAGAAGGGAGAGCCTCTCTCCTGAAATGAGTTGGCTTGATGTACTTGTCACCAGTGATGTAGCTTACTGAGTTAAAGTAAACAGCGTTACTTAACGTCGTTACTTTAGAGGGTAACGAGTAATCTAACTGATTACTCTTCCCCTCATGGTAACGCCGTTCCCATTACTTGGGCGGCCTTACCGCAATTACATCTACCGCCACTAGGGGCGCAATGTATCGTCACCCGCCGCGCTCTGCGGAGCGCTCCGTGGTTTTGGCCTTAGGAAAGGCCACAGCTTTGGCCTAGCTCCATCTTGGTGCACCCGTCGGCCATTTACAATGCGATTGCTCCGTCAAATGACAGAGCGATCACTTGTAAACAAACCGGCGTCATGATGACGCTGGTTCCTCTCTCCCCTCTGTATACAGATCTGTACAGTGGAGGGGAGAGATCGGATGGCAGCAGCGCTGTGGGCTGGGTCTGTAGTTCCCACAGCGCTGATCTGTGACAATTGCAGTCAAAGCCATCCCTCCATACCCTGCCAATACTCTGCAATACCCTGCCAATACTCTGCCATTCCCAGCCATACTCTGCCATACTCTGCCATACTCGGTAATACCCAGCCATACTCAGCAATACTGGGTAATACCAAGCCATACTCAGGGATACCCAGCCGTACCCAGCCATACTCAGTCAATATTACAGTGGGGGAGATTGTGGATATTACAGTGAGGACTATATGGTGGTGGAATTTTCACAGGTTTTTGCAAATTCAATTATCATTTGCTGATCTGAAAAATGATCCGATCCGTGACTCTGATCCGAGGAACAATCCTATCCATGAGTTTGGGGGGGACAGATGTACAGAAGGGAAACAGATATATGTTTGTGGGGGGGGGATGACAGACGTGTAGTGGGGTACAGAGGGGGAACAGATATATGTGTGGGGGGGGGACAGATGTGCAGGGCGGTACAGAGGGGAAATAGACGTGCAGGGGGGAAGGCACCCCTTGCTTACAGTAATACTAGACCCTCCCCTTAGAATATAAAAAAAAAAGTCACAGTTACTTTGCTGAGTAACTAATTACTTTTCCAATGTAGTAACTGAGTTACTAACGCAATTACTTTTTGGGAGAAGTAATTTGTAACTTAACTAATTACTTTTTTAAAGTAAGATGACCAACACTGCTTGTCACTACTCTCAATAAACACCTCTTAATCCACCATCAAACGTGTATTCTTTTGAACAATGGGCACTCCTTTTTTACTATTCCAAGTTTGCATGTGGAAATTACTTTAAGGTCATACCAAAAAGGCAGCAGCCCAAGCCCTAAGAGGGCTCACCACCAGTATCCACCATTGGGCACACCCCACCTGAGGGACATCTCCCTACTCACCCACTTAATCACCCACCCATTTACCCAGTCAGTCCAGCGTTGCTTTCAGCACAAACAAGTGGTCTGTTCATGGCTGACAGACTTTTGCATATTTTGTGACTCTATCCTGTAAAAACTGCATTGATTTTAGTCTCACTAAATTGAGAGAGGGGGATTTTCAGGCGTTAGCTAGGGTTCTATTGTTGTCAGGGGGATCTCTTGTTGCTAGCGGAGCTCTATTGTTTCAGGGGGGTATTTTGTTACAGGCGTTCTATTGTTGCTGGGGAGGATATATTGTTGCTAGCGAGGGTCCATTGTTGCTGGGGGGTGATATATTGTTACAGAGGTTCTATTGTTGCTTAGGGGCATCTGTTGTTGCTGGGGAGTGCATTGGTAAAGGGGTTCTATCCTTGATGTGGGGGTCCATGGTTGCTGGCTGTAGGGGATCTATTTCACTACTTTTCATCTTATCATTATTAACACATTTCATACAAATTACTTAACACCACAAAATAACACTTGGTTCTGTATTCTCTAAAAGGGGGTGTCCTAGGAGGTGGTTAGTGGTGTAACTAAGGTTCAGTGCACAGAGGTAGGTAGGGGCAGGGGCAGAGGCAAGGGTTAACTCAGTGGAGGGGCAGTACCTGCACCTACAGTCTGAGAAGAAAATCCTGTTTAGGGGTTTATACAAAAAGGTTTCAATGATCATGGTGTGTGTATACTGCTGGGCATCTGGTAACAATAAATCCTTTACTCAAATATTTAAAATGTTGACATGCCATTGCTTTGTAAACATCACTTTGGTGCCCTGTTGGAAATAATGTCTTAGCTTGATTATATCTGGCTTTTGGGCCCCCAATCCATCCACTGACACCAACAATTGGGCACAATTCCTTCCATTGACACCAACGATGGGGCACAACTCCTTCCGCTGATACAAATGATGAGGCATTATTCCTCTCACTGATTCCAATGATGGGGCACTATTCCTCACACTGATACCAATGATGGGGTACTATTACTCCCACCGATTCCAACAATGGGGCACTATTCCTCCCACTGACACCAATGATGGGGCATAGTTTATTCCCACAGGCCAAAGTCTGCCTCCCCTAAAGTCTGAAGGACAGTAAAGACTGGCCCTGTGTTTAGAACGTTTGGAGACTTCTGGTGTAAATCACGCCCCTCTAAAAGGATTACAAGGTTCAATATAGGAGCGCGGAATGGTGCTGACTCCTTTACAAGACAGGAGATCTCATTTTTTAATGGTATATTCACTCACCATCAATCGTAAAGAGGAAGAGGACAGTGTCTGTCTCAGATATCGATGGGAGGATGCTCTTCACAAAGTCTTCATGGGAAACAGCAAATTCAGCACCCTGTGGTTAACAGAAACATTAAATTGGAGGGGGACGCTCTAAGGGACCCACTGACATCAACAGAGCTCTTTTAAACCCAATAGTATTAGAAAAATACAGGAGTAAAGTGTTAAAGTGTACCTGTCACAATAGCAATATGGGCTACACCATGGCTGAACTGCTTGTGGAAATGCTAGTCACCTGACTGTAATAAGGATTGTGCTCTAACTTCACGCATCACATGACCTCTGTCCTGAAATTTAGCTTGGGACCGCCCTCCGTACCCATCTATTGGCCAAAAAGTCCACACATCATAGCTCTAAAACAATATGGAGGTGAGACCCTTGTGAATTAAAGTGATGGTTTGTATAAAAGAGTAAAGTTCCTTTTAAAGAACAGTTAAACATTTAGAGATGCAAACTTTTCCACCCAAAACTGATTTACAGCATTTGAAAGCTAATGGATTTGAAACTACAGTACTTGACAGTTTCTTCTATGTCTTAGTGAGCTAAGAATTATGGCAAAGAAGCCTCCCTTTTGGAGCTGGATCAGCCCAGAAGGCTCCATTTACAACTAAAATATAATTTTTGGTGTACCAATCTGTATTTAGTTTTATTTATTTGGGCTGTTCTACTTAAAACCAGTATTAGGTGATCTTTTTTTTGGGGGGGGGTCTGAGTTCCCAGCTGCAACTGTCAGGACCTGAATCACCTGCTGGTGGCACTGTACTTCCCAGAGTGGAAGGTTGTAGTTTTGGTGTCCACCAGTGGGTGAGAAACACTAGTAGGGAAGGATCTAAATACCATCCCAACAGCCAGCATCAGGCGGAAACTAATAGATGGGATCTGCTGGCTGCTGGAAGGGTTTTTAGGTGCTCTCCTACTAGTGCTTCTCGCTCCAGCGTTTTGCTGCTGCTACAGTGCCTTGCGAAAGTATTCGGCCCACTTGAACTTTTCAACCTTTTGCCACATTTCAGGCTTCAAACATAAAGATATAAAATTTTAATTTTTTGTGAAGAATCACCAACAAGTGGGACACAATTGTGAAGTGGAACGAAATCTATTGCATATTTTAAACTTTTTTAGCAAATAAAAAACTGAAAATTGTTGCGTGCAAAATTATTCGGCCCCTTTACTTTCAGTGCAGCAAACTCACTCCAGAAGTTCAGCGAGGATCTTTGAATGATCCAATGTTGTCCTAAATGACTGATGGTGATAAATAGAATCCACCTGTGTGTAATCAAGTCTCTGTATAAATGCACCTGCTCTGTGATAGTCTCAGGGTTCTGTTGAAAGCGCAGAGAGCATCATGAAGACCAAGGAACACACCAGGCAGGTCCGTAATACTGTTGTGGAGAAGTTTAAAGCCGGATTTGGATACAAAAAGATTTCCCAAGCTTTAAACATCCCAAGGAGCACTGTGCAAGCGATCATTTTGAAATGGAAGGAGTATCAGACCACTGCAAATCTACCAAGACCTGGCCGTCCCTCTAAACTTTCAGCTCAGACAAGGAGAAGACTGATCAGAGATGCAGCCAAGAGGCCCATGATCACTCTGGATGAACTGCAGAGAACTACAGCTGAGGTGGGAGAGTCTGTCAATAGGACAACAATCAGCCGTACACTGCACAAATCTGGCCTTTATGGAAGAGTGGCAAGAAGAAAGCCATTTCTCAAAGATATCCATAAAAAGTCTCATCTAAAGTTTGCCACAAGCCACCTGGGAGACATACCAAACATGTGGAAGAAGGTGCTCTGGTCAGATGAAACCAATATCGAACTTTTTGCCCCAATGCAAAACGATATGTTTGGCGTAAAAGCAACACAGCTCATCACCCTCAACACACCATCCCCACTGTCAAACATGGTGGTGGCAGCATCATGGTTTGGGCCTGCTTTTCTTCAGCAGGGACAGGGAAGATGGTTACAATTGAGGGGAAGATGGATGCAGCCAAATACAGGACCATTCTGGATGAAAACCTGTTGGAGTCTGCAAAAGACCTGAAACTGGGACGGAGATTTATCTTCCAACAAGACAATGATCCCAAACATACAGCAAAATCTACAAAGGAATGGTTCACAAATAAACGTATCCAGGTGTTAGAATGGCCAAGTCAAAGTCCAGACCTGAATCCAATCGAGAATCTGTGGAAAGAGCTGAAAACTGCTGTTCACAAACGCTCTCCATCCAACCTCACTGAGCTCGAGCTGTTTTGCAAGGAAGAATGGGCAAGAATTTCAGTCTCTCGATGTGCAAAACTGATAGAGACATACCCCAAGCGACTTGCAGCTGTAATCGCAGCAAAAGGTGGCTCTACAAAGTATTAACGCAAGGGGGCCGAATAATTTTGCACGCCCCACTTTTCATTTTTTTATTAGTTAAAAAAGTTTCAAAAATCCAATAGATTTCGTTCCACTTCACAATTGTGTCCCACTTGTTGGTGATTCTTCACAAAAAATAAAAATGTTATTTCTTTATGTTTGAAGCCTGAAATGTGGCAAAGGGTTGAAAAGTTCAAGGGGGCCGAATACTTTCGCAAGGCACTGTAGGAACTCAAATGAGGACTATGAGTTTATACTATAAGAAGCCATCTGGGAGTGAAATTATAGTTTTGGGTAAACATGGCTTTGCATTGTATATAAATAAATAAAATGTGCCCAGCTGTCTGACTTTAGAAAGTTTTCATTACCAGTGACCTTCAACCACTCACCAGAGAGGTCAGATCCCCCTCTTTGTTCTCCATTGTTTGATATCCTCCATTTATAAAGCCACGCACATCTCTCCAATCTGCAACAAAAGTCACATGGTACACGGTCAGCCACTGACTTGCAACATCCTTGCTAAAATGAATCAAGCAATTATCAATTAACCAATCAGAGTGCAGGGCATGGCCCAGGAGGAGACCCAGTGCAAGAACTGCCCATCTATTAACTTAAACAGAAAGGAAAAGCTTTTTTTTTCATACTTTTTTTTGGTCATGAAGAAGTTGTTAAATCTGACATTCAGCCTTCTCTCCTGGCCTGAAATTACTTGATCTGAGTTTCTCACAATGTGCATCACAAGCTGCACCAAGTCAGATAGGGCCTCATTTCCGGGCTGGAGGATTTCCAGCGTCACCTAGCACATTTCTCCCCAGCCTGACTGTTCCTGGTCCACCCCTTTCATTCATTGGACTTCAGCTCTTTCAACCATGGAGACTCAGAGTCAAAACATAAACCGATTGAGCTTCACTTTTATATTAAATCAAAAGCTAAATGTCAATGTGATGGTAAAAGGGTTCTGTGTAGGATTGGAGTTAGGGTTAGAAATAGGATTAGAGTTGAGGCTAGAATGAGGGTTTGAATTACGGTTAGTTTTATGGTTATGGTTGGGTTAGGGCTAGAATTAGGGATAGGGAGGTAGGGTTAGAGTTAGGGTTTGAGGTTAGGGTTAGAATCATGGATAGGGAGATAGAGCTAGAGTTAGAGTGATGCCATGGATTTTAAGAGTATGGATTTTAAGGGGAACCCCCTACTTCAAAATTCAGCATGGGGTCCCCCCAAATTCCATACCAGCCCCTTATCCGAGCACGCAGCCCAGCCGGTCAGAAAAGGGAATGAGCGAGCGCCCCCCACCCTGAACCGTACCAGGCCGCATGCCCTCAACATGGGGGGGTGGGTGCTTTGGGGAAGGGGCGTGCCCTGCGCCCCCCCACCCCAAAGCACCTTGTTCCCATGTTAAAGCGGGATTCCACCCTAAAGTGGAACCTCCGCTGATCGGATCCCTCCCCCCCTCCGGTGTCACAATTGACACGTTTCAGGGAGGAGGGGGGTGGAGATACCTGTCAAAGACAGGTATTTTCACCCACCTCCGGGCATAGACTCCCGTGGGAGTCTACGCCATTTCCTGCCCTGCCGCGCTGTCTGCTGGGACACACACGGGTCCCAGTGACAGCGCGGAGATTTCCTATTGCGCGGCGCGGCTCGCGCATGCGCAGTAGGGAACCGGTAAGTGAAGCCGATTCGCTTCACTTCCTGATTCCCTCACCTAGAATGGTGGCGACAGCAGCCGAGAGCCGAGCGATCGATCTGCCTCGGCTGCCGGCATCGCTGGAACCCGGGACAGGTGAGTGTCCATTTATTAAAAGTCAGCAGCTGTAGTATTTATAGCTGCTGGCTTTTAATATTTTTTTTTTTGGTGGAATCCCTCTTTAATAAGGACAAGGGCCTCTTCCCGACAACTCTGTCGGGGTCTGCGGGCGGGGGGCTTATCGGAATGTGGGAGCCCCCTTTAATAAGCCTCCCACCCGCAGACTCCCACAACCACCGGCCAGGGTTGTGGGGATGAGGTCTGGGACACAGACCCCCAAAGCATCCTCCCAATGTTGAGGGCATGTGACCTGGTATGGTTCAGGAGGGAGGGGGACGCTCTATCGTCCCCCCCTCTTTTCCTGCGGCCTGCCAGGTTGCGTGCTTGGATAAAGGATCTGGTATGGATATTTAGGGGGACCCCCACGTCAATTTTTTTTTAATTTGACGCTGGGTTCCCCTTAATATCCATACCAGACCTGAAGGGCCTGGTAATTGAATTTAGGGGAACCCCATGCTTTTTTTTTTTATCAATGAATGAATTGTCGGCTAATATAGAGAACACTCATTGAGTGTTCTCTGTATTATGGGAGCCGACAATTGAAAGTGATTTTAAAATACTTTTTTTCCTTGCGAAATGACACTTTGTGCAGGGACAGTTCTAAGCACGGGAAACATGCGCCCCTTCACAGGCATACTATAGACACCCCCCAGGTATGACATTTAAAGAAATATTACACTTTTATTGTTTCACTTTAATCATTATTAAAATCACTGCTTCTGAAAAAACTGCATTTTTTAAAACTTTTTTTTGCATTGATCCATGTCCCCTGGGGCAGGACCCAGGTCCCCAAACACTTTTTAGGACAGTAACTTGCATATTAGCCTTTAAAATTAGCACTTTATATTTCTCCCATGGACTTGTATAGGGTGTTCCGGCTTTTTGAATTTGCTGCGAACAGCCCAAATTGTTCACTGTTCGCTGAACAGGCGAACAGGCAATGTTCGAGTCGAACTTGAAGCTCATCCCTAGTTAGGAGGTATGGTTAGAGTTAGGGTTAGAATTATGGATAGGGAGGTAGGGTTAGAGTTAGGGTTAGAATTAGAATTATGGATAGGGAGGTAGGGTTAGAGTTAGGGTTAGAATTAGAATTATGGATAGGGAGGTAGGATTAGAGTTAGGGTTAGAATTAGAATTATGGATAGGGAGGTAGGGTTAGAGTTAGGGTTAGAATTAGAATTAGGGATAGGGAGGTAGGGTTAGGGTTAGAATTAGAGATAGGGTGGTAGGGTAAAAGTTAGGGTTAGAGGTTAGGGTTAGATTTAGGACTAGGGAGGTAGGGTTAGAATTAGCAATAGGACAGTAGGGTTAAAGTTAGGGTTAGAGGTTAGGTTTAGAATTAGGGATAGGGAGGTAGGGTTAGCGTTAAGTTTAGTTGTCAGTGTTAGAATTATAATAGGGAGGTAGGGCTAGAGTTAGGGTTAGAATTAGGGATAGGGAGGTAGAGTTAGAGTTAAGTTTAGATTAGGGTTAGGGAGGTAGGGATGGTTAGTCTTAAAGTTAGATTTAGTGTTAGGGTTAGTGTACAAGAAATCAAGATGACCTCAGAGATGACATCAGTGGGGTTTTCTATGTGACCACAATGTGGAAGTACTTAGATCACATTACACTGCTGATCTCTCCTCTACAGATGTAGGAAAGTGATTTGCATAAGGATCGGGTTATGATCAGTTATACCTCTCAGGATAGAGCTGAAAGAAGATTGAATTTCTCACTCATACTGGTTTAACCACCTATTACTGGATACTTTCCACAAGGTTACATTTCAAGAAATGGAATTCCCATACTCTAGCCTCTGTTTATACTGTATTGGTGTAATCTGTGGGCAGCAAAATAGTCCTATTTGCATTTCTCACCTTTGTATCTCATTATAAATTGTCACTTAGCTCTATCAGGGAAGAGCCCCCATGTAGCACTCTGTAGAGTCAGACCGCTGGGCTTTGTGTGACGCCCCCCTTAGGCATCAGACCTACAGCTCTCCGATCAGCTACCTTTAGCTACCTCAGCAAGATTGCTGATTGGAGAACTGTAGGTCCGACACGGGGAGGGGGCGTGTCAGGGTGCAGTGGTCTGACTCTGAAGTGGAGACTACCATGAGGGGGCTCTTTTCTGATGGAGCTGGGAGACAATTTAATTGTAGAATGGGAACTAATACAGAAAGATCTTTGAGGTCGGTGTATAGAGTTATTGATCCCCAGTCAATAATTTGGCCCCTCGATGACTGGCCTCTCTGGGGTCCCTTAGTGAAATAGGTCAAAAGCAGAGAAGGAAGTAGATTGTGAGGTTTTCCAACCTGAAATAACCCATAGTGCTCCAAATGCCAGGCAAATATCTAGGAAATTCCCCGCATATTCTGCCCGCACTTCCCGCATCTCTTCTGGTAAAGAACATTCAGTAACTTGATATGTTTTTCAAAGAAAATTCCTCTCTCTGACCTGAGACACGAAGCTGACATTTACCCTATATATTTTTGAAGAACGGGGAGAGCAGAAAAACCTCCTCTGTTGTTGTAATCAGGTAATAAGTTGTTTTTGGGCCCTGGAACTATGAGGAGCAAATATGAAAATAAGCTGGTTTGCTACACCAGTCACCAGACATATGGTAAGATTATGTCTCTGCAGTTTGCTCTCAGCCGGGGGGGCCGGGGTTGGTAGACAATACCCTTCACCATACAATCCTAATATATAACGAGTCCAAGTTCATGTATGCTCGTTACATCTACTCAGTCATTGCTAGGGATGGTCCCGATGTTTAAGTCAAATGTAAGTCTGATTCGAACATCGGGTGTTCGCCCATTCTGCGAATTACCAAAACATTATGGGGCGTTCGTGGCAAATTCGATTATGCTATGAACAATGAACCACAAGTGCATTTTATTGACGGCAATTTTGAATGCAAAGAGATACCGCTAGGAGATTCTGAGGCCCATTGTTGTGCCATTCATCCACCCATGGGGAATGATACCTTGGCACAGGACCCTATGGGGATTGATACCCAGGCACAGAACACCTATTGGGAATGCTATCTGGGTACAGGACATCAATAGGGAATGATGCCTTGTCACAGAGTACCCATGGGGAATGACACCCAGTTATAGGTCACCTATGGTGAATGATATCTGAGCACAGGGCACCTATGGGGAATGATATCTGGGCACTGGGAACCTATGGGGAATGATATCTGGGCACTGAGCACCTATGGGGAAATGATATCTGGGCACCTATGGGGAATGATACCTGGTCACTGGGGAACCTATGGGGCATGATACCTGGGCACAGGGGAACTATGAGGAATGATAGCCAGGTATAAGGTACCTAAGGGGAATGATGTCCAGTCAAAGGCCACCTATAGGGAATGATACCTGGACACGGCACCTAAGGGGAATGATACCTGGGTAGAGGGCATCTATGTAGAATTATACCTGGGTAAAGGGCACCTATGGGGAATGATATCTGGGTACAGGGCACCTGTGGTAAATGATACCTGGGCATAGGGCATATCGGGGGAAGGTTACCTAGGCACAGAGAACCTATGGGGAATGATACCTGGGTACAGATCACCTGTGGGTAATGATATACAGGTACAGGGTACCTATTGGGAATGATAGGTGCTCCACATAGGTGCTCTGTGCCTAGGTATCATTCCCCATAAATGCACTGATCTTCCCAGTGATGAGCTGTACAGGGGGGCAGGTAAGCAGGGAGCATAACAACAGCAGCACACTGATCTTTCCAGTAATGAGCTGCACAGGGGGGCATGTGAACAGGGGCATAAAAACAGAAGCACACTGATCTTCCCAGTAATGAGCTGCACAGGGGGCATGTGAGCAAGAGGCATAAAAACTGCAGTACACTCACACTGATCTCCCCAGTGATGAGCTGTGCAAGAGGGGTGTCAAGAGAAGGCAGAGGGACTGTAGTAACCTGATATTCTCAGTAATTAAGTGTGTGGGGGGATGTTTCAGAAGGAGGCAGAGTGACAGCGGTACACTGATATTCTCTTTGATTGGTTGTGCTAGGTGTTTGAGCAGGAGGCAGAGAAACAGCAGTATGCTGATATTTCCTTTGCTTAGTTGTGATAGGCATTTCAGTGGGAGGCAGAGGAACAGCAGCACACTGATCTTCCCAGTGAAGAGCTGTTCAGGGGGTGTGTCAGCACAAGTCTGATGAACTGGTTAAGATATAGAACTCACTGATCTCAGAGAATACCTAGGTGAGAGGGGAGTGATAGACTGTACCTGCATGAAAGGCCGGCACGCACTCCGCCGCCTCCATGATCGCCATCATTCCCAGGGTCCCCCAGCCAAGAATGTAGAGATGTCCCTTCTTCTGTAGACTGCCAATAGGGAGAGAGCAGCGATCAGAACTGATATATTTGTATATGGATGTATTGGTCTAAATAATGATATTAATTTATTAAAATTATATTAAAGAATGTAACATGCAATGCTTAAATTTGTCGGAATGATTCGGATTAGCTGTATTGCCATCTTGTGGCCACATGTAGGAAGTGCACATGCAGTAATATCATTTGTCTGTGATAGAATGGAATACTTCATGTAAGCTCTGCTGCTACCTAGTGGCCACATATATGACGTGCATATGTAATGATATCATTGGTCTGTGATAGAATGGAATACTTCATGTGAGCTCTGCTGCCATCTAGTGGTCACATATAGGAAGTGCATATGTAATGATATCATTGCTCTGTAATACAGCCATGAGCTCTGTTACCATCTTGTGGCCACCTATAGGAAGTGCACATTTTATATTATCATTGCTCTGTGACAGAATGGAACATTTGACATGAGCTCTGCTGCCATCATCTGGCCACGTGAAGGAAGTGCTTATGTAATTCTATTATTGCTTTGTAATACAGCCATGAGCTCTGTTACCATCTTGTGGTCACCTAGAGGAAGTGCACATTTTATGATATCATTGTTCTGTGATAGAATACTTCACATGAGCTCTGCTGCCATCTTGTGGCCACGTAGATTAAGTGCACATGTAATGATATGATTGGTCTGTAATACAGCCATGAGCTCTAGTACCATCTTGTGGCCATCTATAAGAAGTGCATGTAATGATATGATTGGTCTGTAATACAGCCATGAGCTCTATTACCATCTTGTGGCCATCTATAAGAAGTGCATGTAATGATATGATTGGTCTGTAATACAGCCATGAGCTCTGGTATCATCTTGTGGCCATCTATAAGAAGTGCATGTAATGATATGATTGGTCTGTAATACAGCCATGAGCTCTGGTACCATCTTGTGGCCATCTATAAGAAGTGCATGTAATGATATGATTGGTCTGTAATACAGCCATGAGCTCTGGTACCATCTTGTGGCCATCTATAAGAAGTGCATGTAATGATATGATTGGTCTGTGACAGAATGGAAAGCTTCACATGAGCTCTGCTGCCATCTCATGGCTGCATATAGGAATTGCACAGTGCTGTGTACACACCTGGTGGCAGACTGCTTGAGCAATGCAGCTACTTTCTTGCTGTGGGAGTAGGTCACCTTGTGCGCCCTCTCAAAGGTCCGCAAGATTTCCAACAAACACCTGAGAAGGAATCACACAAAAAAAAAACTTAATCCTGGCCCCAGAGGCTATCTTCAGGGATCTTGTGTAGGTCACAAGTTTTACATTTTCCTTTAAGAGCAGTTTAAAAAAGACTTTTTTTTCTGTGAACCTCTCTGATTTAGCTTCACCTTGTGACATTGTACTTACTTTCCCTGACTCCATAGCTAAGCCATGCCCAATGCCGTCCACTTTATCCAACAGTGGCTGTTGAGGGATGATGGTTCTGAGTGTTGGTGCCAACCTTAGAGCAATACTTTTCCTCCTCTTTCTATACTTTAGGGGCTCATTTAACGATCCATCCTGCTTTTTTTATGTGTTTTTGATGCTTCAGTGATGCTTTTTTGAAGCTTTAATGAAGCGTGGCTAATGCCCTGTGTGTGTGCTGATTTTCTATTTGTTTTAAAGGGGCCAAGAAGAATACGGGTTCAGTAGTACCCCCAGTCAGCAGATCCCCAGCTTATTAGTACCCTCGCTCACCAGATACCCTGCTCAGAGCTGTGTGAAGTTGGCACCCCATGTTTGTAAAACCTGAATAAAAATATACCATTCGTTTGTGCCGCGTTTGTGCTGATTTGTGCCGCAAAAATTAGCGTTTGTGCCGGTTCGGTTTCTGAGATATTAAACATTCAATTTAATGCAAGCCCCGCCCACTTTGCACCCCACGTTGCTGAATTTGAAAAACAAACGCGCCATTTGTTTGTGCCGCGTTTGTGCTGGTTTGTGCTGCAAAAATAAATGTTTGTGCTGCTTTGGTTGCGGAGATATTGTGCGTTATAGTTGCTGAAACCCCGCCCACTTTGCACCCCATGTTACCGAATTTGAAAAACAAACGTGCCATTCATTTGTGCCGCGTTTGTGCTGGTTTGTGCTACAAAAATAAACGTTTGTGCCGCTTTGGTTGCGGAGATATTGTGCGTTATAGTTGCTGAAACCCCGCCCACTTTGCACCCCACATTACCGAAATTGAAAAACGAACGCGCCATTCGTTTGTGCCGCGTTTGTGCTGGTTTGTGCTGCAAAAATAAACGTTTGTGCCGCTTTGGTTGCAGAGATATTGTGCGTTATATGTTGTGAAACCCCGCCCACTTTGCACCCCACGTTACCGAATTTGAAAAACGAACGCGCCATTCGTTTGTGCCGCGTTTGTGCTGGTTTGTGCTGCAAAAATAAACGTTTGTGCCGCTTTGGTTGCAGAGATATTGTGCGTTATATGTTGTGAAACCCTGCCCACTTTGCACCCCACGTTACCGAATTTGAAAAACGAACATGCCATTCGTTTGTGCCGCGTTTGTGCTGGTTTGTGCTGCAAAAATAAACGTTTGTGCCGCTTTGGTTGCGGAGATATTGTGCGTTATAGTTGCTGAAACCCCGCCCACTTTGCACCCCACTTTACCGAAATTGAAAAACGAACGCGCCATTCGTTTGTGCCGCGTTTGTGCTGGTTTGTGCTGCAAAAATAAACGTTTGTGCCGCTTTGGTTGCAGAGATATTGTGCATTATATGTTGTGAAACCCCGCCCACTTTGCACCCCACGTTACCGAAATTGAAAAACGAACGCACCATTCGTTTGTGCCGCGTTTGTGCTGATTTGTGCTGCAAAAATAAACGTTTGTGCCGCTTTGGTTGCAGAGATATTGTGCGTTATATGTTGTGAAACCCCGCCCACTTTGCACCCCATGTTACCGAATTTGAAAAACAAACGCGCCATTCGTTTGTGCCGCGTTTGTGCTGGTTTGTGCTGCAAAAATAAACGTTTGTGCCGCTTTGGTTGCAGAGATATTGTGCGTTATATGTTGTGAAACCCCGCCCACTTTGCACCCCACGTTACCGAAATTGAAAAACGAACGCGCCATTCGTTTGTGCCGCGTTTGTGCTGGTTTGTGCTGCAAAAATAAACATTTGTGCCGCTTTGGTTGCGGAGATATTGTGCGTTATAGTTGCTGAAACCCCGCCCACTTTGCACCCCACGTTACCGAAATTGAAAAACGAACGCGCCATTCGTTTGTGCCGCGTTTGTGCTGGTTTGTGCTGCAAAAATAAACGTTTGTGCCGCTTTGGTTGCAGAGATATTGTGCGTTATATGTTGTGAAACCCCGCCCACTTTGCACCCCATGTTACCGAATTTGAAAAACGAACGCGCCATTCGTTTGTGCCGCGTTTGTGCTGGTTTGTGCTGCAAAAATAAACGTTTGTGCCGCTTTGGTTGCGGAGATATTGTGCGTTATCCCCGCCCACTTTGTACCCCACATTACCGAAATTGAAAAACGAACGCGCCATTCGTTTGTGCCGCGTTTGTGCTGGTTTGTGCTGCAAAAATAAACGTTTGTGCCGCTTTGGTTGCAGAGATATTGTGCGTTATATGTTGTGAAACCCCGCCCACTTTGCACCCCACGCTACCGAATTTGAAAAACAAACGCGCCATTCGTTTGTGCCGCGTTTGTGCTGCAAAAATAAACATTTGTGCCGCTTTGGTTGCGGAGATATTGTGTGTTATATGTTGTGAAACCACACTGACTTTACACCTTGTTACTACATCTTACATACAGAACTTACAGAACCTATACTCAGCTTGGGTTTCCTTAATGTAAATCTCCTCCCACTGTGCCAAGCACTGCACTTCATACTGTACCCTGGAAAAGGCAGCATTGGAGCTCGAACAACTTTTTGCTTGATGGTTTCATTCTAGCTCAGGGAATCCAGGGTAAATAAATTTTTAACATCTTTAATTTTACTTATTATTAATAAGTATGCAATGTATTCAATTGCAGTGAAAATAATACATTTGGAATAGGTGATCGTGTGTTTGCTGTGTGTATACAAACAATTTTTTTTGCAATACTAGCACATCAACCTAATATAGTGGTCAGGTGGCAACACTAGTTGTGTTAATAACTGATGTCCCTATGTACTGTACACATCCTTTGTTCAGGGGTAGCCAGAATGTAAAATCATTGTAGTAACATACAGAAATACTTTAAACTAGGGATGAGCCGAACACCCCCCAGTTCGGTTCGCATCAGAACTTTCGAACGGACCGCAAATTCGTACGAACGTTAGAACCCCATTGAAGTCTTTGGGACTCGAACGTTCGAAATTAAAAGTGCTAATTTTAATGGCTTATATGCAAGATACTGTCCTAAAAAGGGTTTGGGGACGTGGGTCCTGCCCCAGGGGACATGGGTCAATGCCTAAAATGTTTTTAAAAATGGCCGTTTTGGCGGGAGCACTGATTTTAATGACGATTAAAGTGAAAAAAAAGTGAAATATTCCTTTAAATATGGTGCCTGGGGGGTGTCTGTAGTATGCCTGTGAAGTGCCACGTGTTTCCCGTGTTTAGAACAGTCCCTGCACAAAATTACATTAAACGGAAATAACACCATTTAAAACTGCTTGCGGTTTTAATGTTATATCTGGTTCCGGCAATATGGATGAAAATCATTGAGAAAAATGGCATGGGTAGCCCTCCCCCCCCCCCCCCCCCCCGCCCATTACCAGCCCCTTTGGATCTTGTACAGATATTAAGGGGAACCACGTACCCATATTACAAAAAGGAAAGACGTGGGGACACCAGGCCCTATATACTCAGAACAGCAATATACAGGCGATGCTAACAAGACAGGGATTGTGTAGGTTTGTTGTGTTAAGTAGAATCTGTAATTTTCAACTGGTACATTTTTAAAGTGTAGCTCCAGTCAAAAAATCTATTTTTAAGCTTTTTGGAAAACATAGGGAAGGGTTATCACCCCTGTATAATTTGTTTTGTCGTCCATCTTTTTTCATCTCACTTGCTGTTGTCTCCTTCCGTTTGCAAGTAGCAGATGTTTGTAAGTTGCATGTTTGAAAGTAGGGGCCTGCCCTATATGCTCTGCAGAAATGGCGGAACAAGGTGTTGGTGTTGTCACAACATTGTAAGCCCTCAAAGTGACTCTTGGTGGGCGCTGGAGCGCCCTGCTGTGAACGATTAATTGAAAAAAAAAAAATTGACCTTTTGGTGGTTGTGGTGCTGGTGCCACAACACTATAAGTCCTCACAGTTACTCTGGGTGGGCACAGGAACAGGCCCTCCTGTGAACTATTATATCAAGAATTGTAATTACATGCCCCTGTTAAACAGGGGCTGAAAAATTGGGCCTTAGGCACTGGTGCTGGTGCCACGACACTGCAACCTCTCCCATGTACTCTAGTTGTGGTGCAGGAATGAGCAGGGGCTGTAAAATTGGGCTGGTGGCATCACCCAGAACCAAAAATGTTCTTCCAACATATCAGCGGAGGAGGAAGAGGATAGACAATCAACATAACAGGACAGTCACTCAGCATCAGCATAGGTAGTCTTGAAGGGATGTGATATTTCAAAAAAAATTATTCGGTTACATCAGCTTCAGGTGCTTGGTAGCTCTGGGTGATCCAAGACTGATTCATCTTGATGAAGGTCAGTCGATCAACTGAGTCGGTGGACAGGCGCACCCTGTGATCGGTAACAAAGCCACCAGCAGCACTGAAGGTGTGTTCCGAAAGAACGCTGGATGCAGGACAGGCTAGTAGCTCAATTGCATACTGTGCAAGCTCTGGCCAGTGATCCATCCTCAAGACCCAGTAAGCCAGAGGATTTTCGGTGGGAAAGGTGTCCAAGTCTGACCTTGCCCCTAGGTATTCCTGCACCATGTAAATCAGACGCTGGCGATGGCTGCTGGAACCGATCATACCTTGGGGCTGCAGACTAAAAAATTGTCTGAACGCACCTTCTCCACCGCTCCTTCTGACTGATGCCTCAGCAACACGTTGTCCAGGACCAGGAGTTTGTAACCTCCCAGTCTCTGGGAACGCGTTGCACAGACCTTTCTGCAAGGCCTCCCGGAGATGTCTCATCCTCTGCTCCCTCTGCGACGGCAAGATAAGGTCGGCAACCTTACCCTTGTACCGTGGATCAAGGAGAGTGGCCAGCCAGTAATGGTCCCTCTCCTTGATCCGAAGAATACGAGGATCCTTCCGCAGGCTTTGCAAGATCAGGGAGGCCATGCAGCATAGGGTAGCTGAGGCATTCGGTCCGGAGTCCTCTGGGTCACTAATGACAACATGATCTGCAGCTACCTCCTCCCAGCCACGTACAAGTCCACGGGTTTCTTGGGACTGTAAATCATCCCTACAAGACTGCTGCTGATGCTGAGTGCCAGCATCCACCTCCATGCTGACACAGTCATCCTCCTCCTCCTCCTCCTCCTCATCCTCTTCCTGTGTGATGGGTGGCACAGCAGGAACACTGTCCTGATAAAGGGGGCCTTGAGAGGCAAGGAAGTCCTCCTCTTCCTGCCTCTGTTCTGCCTCAAGTGCTCTGTCCATTATTCCATGCAGCGTATGCTCCAAGAGGTGGACAAGAGGTACAGTGTCACTGATGCATGCACTGTCACTGCTCACCATCCTTGTGGCATCCTAAAACAGTGACAGGACAGTGCATGCATCCCTTATCATGACCCACTGGCGTGGTGAGAAAAAACCAAGCTACCCTGACCCTGTCCTGGTGCCATAGTCGCACAGGTACTCATTGATGGCCCTCTGCTGCGTGTGCAGCCACTGCAGCATGGCCAACGTTGAGTTCCACCTGGTGGGCATGTCACTTATAAGTCGGTTCTTGGGCAGGTTCAACTCCTTTTGGAGCTCAGCCAGCCAAGCACAGGCATTAAATGATCGGCGGAAATGCACACAGACTTTCCTGGCCTGCTTCAGGACATCCTGTAAGCCTGGGTACCTGCCCAAGAACCGCTGCACCACCAGGTTAAGGACGTGAGCCACACAGGGCACATGGGTCAGATATCCTTGTCGGAGGGCGGAGAGGAGGTTGGTGCCATTGTCGAGAACCACCATTCCTGGCTTAAGCTGGCGTGGCGTCAACCACCTCTCGGCCTGCCCCTGCAGAGATGACAAAACATCTGCCCCAGTGTGGCTCCTGTCCCCCAAACAAACCAGCGCAAGCACGGCATGGCATCGTATTGCCTGCGTACTTGCGTAGCCCCTGGAACGCCTACGGAGCACCGCTGGTTCTGAGGACAGAGCACTGGAAGAGGCCATGGAGGAAGAAGAAGAGGAGGGGGTGGAGGAGAGAGGTGTGTCACAACCAGTAGTAGCATTTTGGAGGCGTGGTGGCGGAACAACCTCCAACACTACTGCACCTTGTCCTGCATCCTTCCCAGCTGCCAGAAGAGTGACCCAATGGGCCGTGAAAGACAGGTAACGTCCCTGTCCATGCCTGCTGGACCATGAGTCAGCGGTAATATGCACCTTACCGCTGACCACCCTGTCCAGCGAGGCAAGGACATTGCCTTCCACATGCCGGTAGAGAGCCGGAATCGCCTTCCGTGAGAAAAAGTGGCGTTTGGGGACCTGCCACTGAGGGACCGCACATTGTACAAACTCACGGAAGGGGGCCGAGTCTACCAAGTGAAAAGGCAGCAGTTGAAGTGCTAGCAATTTAGCCAAGCTAGCATTCAACCGCTGGGCATGTGGATGGCTGGGAGTGAACTTCTTTCGACGGTCCAGCAGCTGGGGCAGGGACATTTGCCTGCTCTAATCGGACGTGGGTGTACTGCTAGCAGAGTGCCCGGAAGCACTTGGCTGTGACACACCTAATTCTACACCTTCATTCCTCTCAGAGCAGGTTTCAGAGAGGACTGAAGGTCTAGTGGGGTTGGAGATGCCAGCTGATGAGGAGCAAGGAGAGGTCCGCTTTGTTCTTTGGTGTGGGTCTTTGAGGTACGCTTGCCAACGAGCTGCATGGCAGGTCAACATATGTCTGGTCAAGCATATGGTGCCCAAGCGGCTGATGTTTTGGCCACGCGAGATACGCTTGAGACATATGTTGCAAATAGCAGCAGTGCGATCTGATGCACTCGTCTCAAAAAAGGCCGACACCAAAGAACTTTGAGAATAACGCGCAGAGGCAGCGCCCTGCACAGGCAGAGCTCTGCGGTGTGATTCAGTTGGTGTGCTGCCACTAAGCTGGCCCCCGGAGGGCATCCTGCCTCGTTGGACATGTGCCTTCTCCTCCTCCCTCCTATCAGGCACCCACGTGGAGTCAGTGCCCTCATCATCCCCTCCCTCTTCATCTCTGGAGCAAACCTGGCAGTATGCTGCAGCTTGTGGAACATGACTGCCAGATTGCTGTCCTTCTTGAGCATCCCCTCTCTCTGCGCTCACGCTACTGCCTTCCTCTAGCTGAGTATCATCATCAGAGCCTACAAAACACTGGGCATCCTCCTGGAGCATGTACCCAACACTGTGCTCAAAGAGTTCAGGAGACTCCTCAGGAGGACGTGGTGGGTCTAGGGAAGGAGTCACTGATGATGACATTGAGAGGCGGGAAGACGATGGGTTGGCAGCTTCTTTGCTAGTACCCTGAGCCTGGGTGAGAGAGGATGAGGAGGATGAAGAGGGCTTGGTCATACCAAGTCTTCGGCATGTTGCGGCTTAACATGTCCAGCTGCTGAAAAGAAGGACAAGCGTGTCCCATGGCCACATGCTGATGATGACGATGCACCGCGTCCAGGACCAGCACTGTTGTCTCTAGACACAGAGCCTGCTTGCCCTCTTTTATCGGCTCGTGTCTGTCTGCCTCTCCTTGTTGGCCTTATACACATGGTAATGGCCTGAAGAGAGATGGGAAAAGCAGCATTCGAGTAGTGTATATTGTGCTGGAGGCACACACAACTTCCACTAACTCCTACAGATGGCTCAATTAGAGAAGAGCTATGTAGGTGGATATAACGGTGTATACTGCGTTCAGAGCACGCAGACAGCACGTACAATCTCCTACAACTGACTGCAAGTTTTATTTAAAAAGAGCAAGATAGCTAGCTATATAGGTGGATATAACCGTGTATACTGCGGTCAGGGCACGCAGACAGCACGCACAATCTCCTACAACTGACTGCAAGCTCTATTAAAAAAAGAGAAATATAGCTAGATATATAGGTGGATATAATGGTGTATACTGCGGTCAGGGCACGCAGACAACAACCACTACAGAAGAGCAAGAACGAAAAATCGGCTGATAATAAACGGTGTATACTGTGTTGAAGGTACACAGAACACCCACTAACTCCTACAGACGCCAATACACTACACAAGGCCGCCGCGCTGGCGGCCTTATATAGTGTGGGGCATGTACTACACAGCCTGAGCTATGATTGGCCACAGGCATCCTGCCTGTGGCCAATCATGGCTCTCCTTGCTGTCGGCGCTGTGATTGGCCAAGCATGCGGGGTCACAGTGCATGCTTGGCCAATCATGAGCCAGCAATGCACTGCGGTGGCGCAGTGCATTGTGGGCCGTGAGCGCCACACGAATTTGGCGCGAACAGCCCATAACATTCGGTATTTGCCGAACGGACGAACAGCCAATGTTCAAGTTGAATGTGTGTTCGACTCAAACACGAAGCTCATCCCTAGTGAACAGTGTAGTGGACAGTATAGTTTAGTGATCAGTGTAGTGGTCAGTATAGTGTAGCGGACAGTATAGCGGTCAGTGCAGTGGACAGTATAGTAGTCAGTATAGTGGACAGTGTAGTGGTCAGTGTAATGTAGGACAGTATAGTATAGTGGTCAGTGTAGTGGACAGTGTAGTGCAGTGGACAGTATAGTGGTCAGTGTAGTGTAGTGGTCAGTATAGTACAGTGGTCAGTGTAGTTCTCAGTGTAGTGGACAGTATAGTATAGTGGTCAGTGTAGTGTGTAATGGTCAGTAAAGGAATTAATCAAGTAGGTTAGTGTAGTGGTCAGTATAGGAATCAGGTAGGTCACTGCTATTGTATTTGAAGGGACTCGGGGAGTGCTAAAAGTCCGCAGGTTAGGGGGTGCAAATTACTTGCCTTGACCCGGGTGCTGACAACCCATGCTACTCCACTGCCGCCCAGTAGATGGCTCACTGCGGGTCGATCAACCAGGGACAGTGGGGAGACAGACGACTGACCAGCTGAGATCCGGAAACTGGGTAGGTAGCAGGTGGATAGCAGCACGTAACAGACCGATAAGCAGCTACCATGGTGGGGGCACAAATCAGCTTTAAAGCGGGAGTCCACCGGGACTCCGCGTTTTTTTTTTTTTTTTTAAAAGCCAGCAGCTACAAATACTGCAGCTGCTGACTTTTAAATAGTGACACTTACCTGTCCAGCGCGCCCGCGATGTCGGCACCCGAAGCCGATCGCTCGCTCGTCTGCCGGGTCCTGCCGCCGCCATCTTGGGTATGGGAATCAGGAAATGGAGCCTTTCGGCTTCATTTCCCGGTTCCCTACTGCGCATGCGCGAGCCGCGCGGCGCAATCCGGACGGTCCCCGCTGCCTCTGGGAGCTGTGTGTTTCCCAGCAGGCAGCGGGGCACTTGCTGAAGGGGGCGGGCGCTTGCGGAAAGGGGCGTAACGTACGCCCCTTTCCGCAGAGAGCTAGCCCGGAAGTGGGTGCAGTTACCTGGATTATCCAGGTAACTGCACCCCCCTCCCCCCTGAAAGGTGCCGATTGTGGCGCCGGAGGGGGGGGGGATTCCGATGAGCGGAGGTCCATTTTAGGGTGGACCTCCGCTTTAACACGGAAAATCAGGCTCACTTAGCATATTCGCTCAGGGGGAATGCCTAGGAGCTCACAGCATCACGCTGCTGCTTGGCGCCATGTAGTAACTCCGCCCCTCCGTCATCTGCACTTCTTTCTGATGAGTATGTGCAGCTGCAAATATCCCCTACTTTGAGACATATGAAGGGTGGTACAGAGGATTCACTTGGAGGAACAAATCCAATATCTGCACTGTATCTCCCACCTGCAAGCTTAGTTCTTCATTTTTTTTGCTGGAAAGTTGTAGATGGCCACTCCGAACCTCTCTCTCCTGCTGGAGTGCTGTTTTTCTTGGTTACCGTCTGGTTTAAACTTATGTTAAAAGAGAACTATGTCCCAACTTTTTTTGGCCTTAGTTCTCTTTTTGTTCACAAGGTGACATTTAGTATGTTCTCCTGTGACAAAAAAACTCATGTGCATGTGGCGGGCCAATGCCCACTATATCCTGCCAGTGCAGATTAATGCTGCAGCCGGTACAGATCCTGACAATACTGTCGAGATCCACCCTGCCGCCTGATTGACAACTGCTCTGGCTCACTAGAGCCAGAGCCATCTGTGCCTGCCCCCTCCCTGTCTGTTCTTTCATTCAGCACTAGAGAATCGGAAAGGGGGGGATCCCTGTGGGGGTGGCAAAACTATGCATATGAAGTAAAACATGTATAATATCCACCAAATCTGCACAAACCATTAACAAACAAATCTAGTTGTATGTATGATTTATTAACGAGGTGCTAAGTTGTTGTGGTTTGACAATATATACTGCTCAATATCTCTGCAACTATACCAGCAAAAACCCGGCAGAAGCAAATGGCGCATTTGTTTTTAAGATTCAGCAATTTGGGGTGGAAAGTGGGCGGGGTTTCAGCAACTATAACGCACAATATCTCCGCAATCAAAGCGGCACAAACATTTATTTTTGCAGCACAAACCAGCACAAACGCGGCACAAACGAATGGCACGTTCGTTTTTCAAATTCGGTAACGTGGGGTGCAAAGTGGACGGGGTTTCACAACATATAACACACAATATCTCTGCAACCAAAGCGGCACAAACGTTTATTTTTGCAGCACAAACCAGCACAAACGCGGCACAAACGAATGGCGCGTTTGTTTTTCAAATTCGGTAACGTGGGTGCAAAGTGGGCGGGATTTCACAACATATAACACACAATATCTCCGCAACCAAAGCGGCACAAACGTTTATTTTTGCAGCACAAACCAGCACAAACGCGGCACAAACGAATGGCACGTTCGTTTTTCAAATTCGGTAACGTGGGGTGCAAAGTGGACGGGGTTTCACAACATATAACACACAATATCTCTGCAACCAAAGCGGCACAAACGTTTATTTTTGCAGCACAAACCAGCACAAACGCGGCACAAACGAATGGCGCGTTTGTTTTTCAAATTCGGTAACGTGGGTGCAAAGTGGGCGGGATTTCACAACATATAACACACAATATCTCCGCAACCAAAGCGGCACAAACGTTTATTTTTGCAGCACAAACCAGCACAAACGCGGCACAAACGAATGGCGTGTTTGTTTTTCAAATTCGGTAACGTGGGTGCAAAGTGGGCGGGGTTTCATAACATATAACGCACAATATCTCCGCAACCAAATCGGCACAAACGTTTATTTTTGCAGCACAAACCAGCACAAACGCGGCACAAACGAATGGCGCGTTTGTTTTTCAAATTCGGTAACATGGGGTGCAAAGTGGGCGGGGTTTCACAACATATAACGCACAATATCTCTGCAACCAAAGCGGCACAAACGTTTATTTTTGCAGCACAAACCAGCACAAACGCGGCACAAACGAATGGCGCGTTCGTTTTTCAATTTCGGTAACGTGGGGTGCAAAGTGGGCGGGGTTTCACAACATATAACGCACAATATCTCTGCAACCAAAGCGGCACAAACGTTTATTTTTGCAGCACAAACCAGCACAAACGCGGCAAAAACGAATGGCGCGTTCGTTTTTCAATTTCGGTAACGTGGGGTGCAAAGTGGGCGGGGTTTCACAACATATAACACACAATATCTCCGCAACCAAAGCGGCACAAACGTTTATTTTTGCAGCACAAACCAGCACAAACGCGGCACAAACGAATGGCGCGTTTGTTTTTCAAATTCGGTAACGTGGGTGCAAAGTGGGCGGGGTTTCATAACATATAACGCGCAATATCTCCGCAACCAAAGCGGCACAAACGTTTATTTTTGCAGCACAAACCAGCACAAACGCGGCACAAACGAATGGCGCGTTTGTTTTTCAAATTCGGTAACATGGGGTGCAAAGTGGGCGGGGTTTCACAACATATAACGCACAATATCTCCGCAACCAAAGCGGCACAAACGTTTATTTTTGCAGCACAAACCAGCACAAACGCGGCACAAACGAATGGCGTGTTCGTTTTTCAAATTCGGTAACGTGGGGTGCAAAGTGGGAGGGGTTTCACACCATATAACGCACAATATCTCTGCAACCAAAGCGGCACAAACGTTTATTTTTGCAGCACAAACCAGCACAAACGCGGCACAAACGAATGGCGTGTTCGTTTTTCAATTTCGGTAACGTGGGGTGCAAAGTGGGCGGGGTTTCACAACATATAACGCACAATATCTCTGCAACCAAAGCGGCACAAACGTTTATTTTTGCAGCACAAACCAGCACAAACGCGGCACAAACGAATGGCGCGTTCGTTTTTCAATTTCGGTAACGTGGGGTGCAAAGTGGGCGGGGTTTCACAACATATAACGCACAATATCTCTGCAACCAAAGCGGCACAAACGTTTATATTTGCAGCACAAACCAGCACAAACGCGGCACAAACGAATGGCGCGTTCGTTTTTCAATTTCGGTAACATGGGGTGCAAAGTGGGCGGGGTTTCAGCAACTATAACGCACAATATCTCCGCAACCAAAGCGGCACAAACGTTCATTTTTGCAGCACAAACCAGCACAAACGCGGCACAAACGAATGGCGCGTTCGTTTTTCAAATTCGGTAACGTGGGGTGCAAAGTGGGCGGGGTTTCAGCAACTATAACGCACAATATCTCCGCAACCAAAGCGGCACAAACGTTTATTTTTACAGCACAAACCAGCACAAACACGGCACAAACAAATGGCGCGTTTGTTTTTCAAATTCAGCAACGTGGGGTGCAAAGTGGGCGGGGCTTGCATTAAATTGAATGTTTAATATCTCAGAAACCGAACCGGCACAAACGCTAATTTTTGCGGCACAAATCAGCACAAACGCGGCACAAACGAATGGTATATTTTTATTCAGGTTTTACAAACATGGGGTGCCAACTTCACACAGCTCCTGCTCAGCAGTACCCCCAGCTCTGCTGATGCCCCCACTCAGTACCAACCCACAGCTCTTCTGATCCCCCACTCAATAGTAACCCCCAGCTCTGCTGAGCCTCTGGTTTGCTGATCTCTCTCTGGTCTTCACATTCCTTCCGCTATATAGTTCCCATGCTGAACACCACATGTGAAAAAACTAGTACCCCTAGTTCTTCTGATTCCCCACTTAGTAATAACTCCCAGCTCTGCTGATCCCCCACTCAGTGCCAACCCACAGCCCTTCTGATCCCCCACTCAGTAGTAACCCCCAGCTCTGCTGAGCCTCTGATTTGCTGATCATCTTCTCTTTCTGGTCTCCACGTCCCTTCCGCTATATAGTTCCCATGCTGAACAGCACATGTGAAAATACTAGTACCCCTAGTTCTTCTGATTCCCCACTCAGTAATAACTCCCAGCTCTGCTGATCCCCCACTCAGTGCCAACCCACAGCTCTTCTGATCCCCCACTCAGTAGTAGCCCCCAGCTCTGCTGAGCCTCTGGCTTGCTGATCATCTTCTCTCTCTGGTCTCCACGTCCCTTCCGCTATATAGTTCCCATGCTGGGCACCACATGTGAAAATACTAGTTTCTCTTGCTCCACTCTTGACAGCTCTGCTGATCCTCCGCCAGGTTTTTTTTTTTTTAATCCCATCCAAAGCCACATTTTGAAGCAAGTATAAACTAACTCCCACCATGAGTGGCTAGTGCAAGATGTTGGGTAGGTTCAGCCTGTGGTCACGTACTTCTCGGTCACCTCCACGTTGGAGCTGGCTTTGTGGGCCACCAGGAACAGTGTCTCCAGTAGGATCTTCGTAGCACTGCCACCTTTCATACGTGAGGAGCAGCAGATGCCCTCTGGCTGTAACAAAAATGCAAAGTTGGTTGGTGTGTGACATTTATCCTGGGTGGTCGCTCTACAGAATTAAAATAACATGCCCGGATGCCAAGGCCTAACTGGGCCCTAAAAGAAAATCTTTAGTCTCTGCACAGACTTTCCAGGAATAAACATTTCAGACTTACCCCGATGGCCGGGTTCAGCACATAGCCCCGCTGTGTGTCATGGAGGCTCTGCATCCTCTCAGCCACTTGCCGGAAGGTGGAGGTCCAACCTTTGATCCTCTCATTCCTGCAAGGTAATATGAGAGATCAGCCTTGCTTCTATGCCAGGGGAGCCCAGGGTCCACCTCTTTCCACAACTCACCTGGCTGTACAAACTGGATTAAACCCTACCAGGACTGGCAGGAAGACATCCAGATTCTTCATACAGAAGTCCAATTGACCAGCAATGAATGGAGCCTGTATGGACAAAAGACAAGGTCAATGGACTCATTGTTAGTATTGATATAGCATCAACATCTTCCATAGCACTGTTCAACGTGAGGTCATCCAGTGGATATAACTAAGCCATGATATTAGTGATTGGTGATTGTGGTGATTGGTACTCACCGATAAGCTGCAGGAGATGCCCAGGTAGATGACCTTCTTCTTCCCAGCACATACCTGGAACGATACATACCAACATGTAAAATAATACTTCTGGTGGAGGAAGAAGGACCAACATGACAGACAGGAGAGATCACTGAGTTCTCTGACACACACTGGGTCATTTGATTATGGGGAAGAGCTGGAGCTCTGCCATAGTATTGGCTGGAGATAGACGGATGTCTTTACACAAAAGTCCAATGATGACCAATGATAAATGGAGCCTGTATGGCTTCTCTGGTGGAGGAGGAAGAACCGAGATTACAGACAACATGGATCAATGAGCTCTCTGACATTGATTATTTCTGTCTGCTCTTGTTGAGTTCTCTTCAGCAGCTAATGTGAGAAGTAACAATGGTATTCATATTTATCTGTCTCAGCCAATTATGGAGGGATCGGTTCCAGTAATCTGGTCTAAGGGGAGCATCCTTCAGGAAAGGTCTTTGTCAGTCCTCTGCAAGGATTTATTTCCTGCTTGGGTGGCTACTTGGGAGGATCTTAGAGAAACTATAACAAGACAATAGCTACCTGGAAGGAGCATCTTCAGAAAAAACTAGAACAGGGAGGTAGACACTTGGAAGCATCTTCAAAAAATCTAGAACAAGAAGATGGTTACTCAAGGCCCTCTTTCGAGAATCTAGAACAAGAAGGTGGCTACCTTGAGGAATCATCTTCAGAAGAATTAGGATAATGAGATGGTATGGAGCATGTTCCAAGAAGTCTGCTATGCTAAAAATTGTTCAGGAGAGCTTAGAGGAAATTGCCGCCAGATGGAAATTGCATGGAGAGCTCATTACTCAAAATTGAAGGTACTTGTGACTGCTCACATAGGGTCAACCACTGATGAAGGACTGCTACAGACCATGATGTCTCTTTCTCATAAAGTCACTTCCACTCACTTAACTGCTAGCATAGGATTAAAGAGCCAAGTATTATTGGGAGGTTGCCTTTAAAGGATCACTAATGATTTGAAAACAAAAATGACTGGCATCCAACCATTTGTTTTACCCCAAAATAACCCAAGGACTCACCATTAGATTTTACAATTCTAGTTTATCACACTGCTTTGAGGGTTTTCCCACACTGCCTGAGTGGGGGAGAAGGGGTACCTGGAGAGAGCATCTTCAGAGAATCTAGAACAAGAAGGTAGCTACCTGGGGGATCATCTTAAGGGAAACTAGAGCAAGAAGGTGACTGTCTACCCAGAGAAAGAATATTTAGAGAATCTAGAACTAGAAGGTATTTACCCAGAGAGAGCATCTTCAGAGAATCTTGAACAAGAAAGAATCTACCCAGAGATAACATCTTTAGAAAATGTAGAACAAGAAGGAGGCTACCTGGAGAGATCATCTTCAGAGAAACTAAAACAAGAAGGCGTCTACCCAGGGAGAGCCTCTTCAGAGAATCCAGGACAAGAAAGTGGAAACCTGCAAGGTGCATATTCATAGAAACGCGGACAAGGTGGTGGCTACCCTCAGGGGGTATCTTTGGAAAAGCTGTCACAAAAATCTGGAGGGAGCTTCATCAGAGAAAATAGGATCCGAATGTGGCTACATGTATGGATAGAACATCTTTAGAGGAGTCTGCTGTGCTAAAGATTTTCAGAACAGCTTAAAAGTTGCTGCTCACGCAGGGTTGGTGGGTTAACCACTATTAAAGGACTGCTGCAGACCACAATGTCTCTCTCATAAACTCACTTCCAGTCATTTGACTGTTAGTATAGCATTAAAGAGCAAAGTATTGTTGGAAAGCTGTTTTAAAGGACCACTATCAATTTTGCTGCAACTTGAAGGTCTGGGATTTAGCTGTTTTTGAGTATTTTGTACCCCTAACGCTTTCTCCAGGAGTTTAAACTAAAGGTGGCTGGCACCCAATGATTTGCCTTACCCCCCCAATAACCCAAGGACCCACCCTGAGATGTTAAAACAGTAGCCTGTTATCCTGCTTTGGGGTCATCCTACACTTTTAAACTCTCATTGGTTGTCTTTGCCTAAAAAAACAGTTGTTATGGCAAAGAACAATCTTTATATCAGAAATAAACCCAAACTCATTGGTCACCACTCAGCGGTGGGACTCACCCTCTCCAGCTCCTGTGCTCCCAGCATTGGACTGTCCTCAGGTGCCTCCTGTGCCGCCACGATGGACCTGCAAAGACAATAAGTCACTAAACACCCCCACTGCTGCCAAAACAAATAGAAAACTGGACGTCACCCTCTCTGCATGTCCCTGACAGAGGGGGAGGGTGATGACACAATTATAGTGACGCACACTCACCTGTCACCTCCTGCTATGATGTACGTGTAACATGGCTTCCTGTGAAGACCTTGTAGAAGATGGTTGAAGGAATTCTGTGGAGTCAGCAGAATGTGTGTCAGTCAGTCAAGCCTAAAGGGAAGCTGATGTGTGTTCTCACAAAGTTCTAATTTTATGTTATTAAAGTCATGTGTAAGCCAGATGAGAAAAACTGAGTTTTCACCTTTTATGAAATTTTAGTGGACATCAGGACACCTTCGATAAAATTAGTTTGCTTTAGTGAAATTCATTGGAGTCAATGGGGAAGATAGAAAGAAGGTGTTTTGTGGTGGCTTCAATGGGCTTTATATATTTTATTAAACATATATATTTTTAATTATAATTTTTAGCACTTTTTCAAGAAAATCATTTCCTTTTATGGAGGGAAAATAATTAATCAACAAAGTGTTGGGGTTAGAGATCATTGGAGTGTTAGAGTTGGCAATATGGTTGGACTTTGAGGTTAGAGCTAGGCTTAGCATTGAAGATAGTCTTAAGGTTAGCGTTAGAGAGTCAGGGTTTGCATTGAAAATAGTTTTAGGGTTGTGGCTAAAGTTAGAGGATTAGTGGTAGGGTTAACACTGGAAATAGTGTTAGGGTTAGGGTTTGTGTTATATTACAGGTTTAGGGTTAGTGTTGGGGTTAGCATGGGAGATAGTGTTAGCGTTATAGTTAGAGTTAAAGAGTTAGGGTTAGCATTGGAGATAGCTTTAGGATTAATTTAATGGCTACAATTAGGGAGTAAAGGTTACTGTTAGGGTTGTCATTGAAGATGGTGTTAGGGTTAGTGTTGGAGATAATCTTAGGGTTAGTGTTGTGGTTAAAGTTAGAGGGTTAGGGTTAATGTTAGGGTCAACATTGGAGATAGTGTTATGGATAGTGTTATGGTTAGAGTTAGACAGGGTTAGTTTTATGGTTCACATTCAAGTTCGTTTTAGGGTTAGTGTTATGGTTAGAGTTAGAGAGTTAAGGTAAGTGATAGGTTAGCATTGAAAATAGTGTTAAGGTTAGAGAGTTAGTGTTTGCATTGAAAATAGTGTTAGGGTTAGTGTTGTGGCTAAAGTTAGAGAGTTAGTGGTAGGGTTAACACTGGAAATAGTGTTAGGGTTAGTGTTATAGTTAGAACTAGAGAGTTAGGATTAGGCTTAGTATTGGAGATAGTGGTGGGGTTAGCATTAGGGATGAGCTTCGAGTTTGAGTCGAACTCATGTTCAACTCGAACATTGCCTGTTCGCCTGTTCAGCGAACAGTGAACAATTTGGGCTGTTCGCAGCAAATTCGAAAAGCCGGAACACCCTATACAAGTCTATGGGAGAAATCTAAAGTGCTAATTTTAAAGGGTAATATGCAAGTTACTGTCCTAAAAAGTGTTTGGGGACCCGGGTCCTGCCCCAGGGGACATGGATCAATGAAAAAAAAAGTTTTAAAAACGGCCGTTTTTTCAGGAGCAGTGATTTTAATAATGATTAAAGTGAAACAATAAAAGTGTAATATTCCTTTAAATGTGGTACCTGGGGGGTGTCTGTAGTATGCCTCTGAAGGGGCGCATGGTTCTGGTGCTTAGAACTGTCCCTGCACAAAGTGTCATTTGTGCAGGAAAAAAAGTCTTTTAAAATCACTTGCGGCTATATTGTCAGCTCCCGTAATACAGAGAACACTCAATGAGTGTTCTCTGTATTAGCCGACAATTCATTCATTCATTGATTAAAAAAAATTTAAAAAAATAAAGCGTGGGGGTTCCCCTAAATTCAATTACCAGGCCCTTCAGGTCTGATATGGATATTAAGGGGAACCCCGTGCCAAAAAAAAAAAAAATATTGACGTGGGGGTCCCCCTAAAAATCCATACCAGACCCTTTATCCGAGCACGCAACCTGGCAGGCCGCAGGAAAAGAGGGGGGGACAAGAGAGCGGCCCCCCCTCCCTCCTGAAATGTACCAGGCCACATGCCCTCAACATTGGGAGGATGCTTTGGGGGTCTGTGATGGGAACAAGGGCCTCATTCCCACAACCCTGAGCGGTGGTTGTGAGGGTATGCGGGCGGGGGCTTATCAGAATCTGGAAGCCCCCTTTAACAAGGGGACCCCCAATTCCCCCCCCCCCCGTTTGAAATGGTAAGGGGGTACAAAAGTACCCCTACCATTTCACAAAGAAAGTGTAAAAATGGTTAAATAAGACAAACACACTTTTGAAAAATTCCTTTATTAAAAAAAAAAAATAATAAAAAAAAGATTCCAGCGGTGGTAATCCACTCTTGCTATCCACTCTAGCTGGACTGAGAGATCCCCCTTCGCTGGATATGATCATCCATCGCTGTCCATACATCCATCTTCTGTCTCCACTCTGGAGACATTGTGGGGATCCCAGCGCTGACGTTTCTTATATTAGGAGGGCGGGGCCACCCATCACCTGACCCCACCCCCTCTGACGCTGGTGAGTGGAGCCAGGGGTTCCCCAGTGACGTATGGGTGACCCCGCCCCCTCTGATGTAACGGAAACCTGAGTTACATCAGAGGGGGCGGGTTCACCCATACGTCACTGGGGAACCCCTGGCTTTCCTCACCAGCGTCAGAGGGGGCGGGGTCAGGTGACGGGTGGCCCCGCCCTCCTAATATAAGAAACATCAGCGCTGGGATCCCCGCAGTGTCTCCGGAGTGGAGACAGAAGACGGATGTATGGACAGCGCTGGACTGAGAGATCCCCCGTCGCTGGATATGATCATCCATCGCTGGATAGCAAGAGTGGATTACTACCGCTTGAATCTTTTTTTTATTTATTTTTTATTTTTAATAAAGAAATTTTTCAAAAGTGTGTTTGTCTTATTTTACCATTTTTACACTTTCTTTGTGAAATGGTAGGGGTACTTTTGTACCCCCTTACCATTTCAAACAGGGGGGGCTGGGATCTGGGGGTCCCCTTGTTAAAGGGGGCTTCCAGATTCTGATAAGCCCCCCGCCCGCAGACCCCCACAACCACCGCTCAGGGTTGTGCGGATGAGGCCCTTGTCCCCATCAACATGGGGACATGGTGCTTTGAAGGGTCACAGACCCCCAAAGCATCCTCCCAATGTTGAGGGCATGTGGCCTGGTACGGTTCAGGAGAGAGGGGAGGCCGCTCTCTCGTCCCCCCCTCTTTTCCTGCGGCCGGCCAGGTTGCGTGCTCGGATAAAGGGTCTGGTATGGATATTTAGGGGGACCCCCACGTCAATTTTTTTTTAAATTTGACACGGGGTTCCCCTTAATATCCATATCAGACCTGAAGGGCCTGGTAATTGAATTTAGGGGAACCCCCACGCTTTTTTTTTTTTTTTATCAATGAATGAATGAATTGTCGGCTAATACAGAGAGCACTCATTGAGTGTTCTCTGTATTACGGAGACCCGACAATTTAGCCGCAAGTGATTTTAAAAGACTTTTTTTCCTGCACAAATGACAGTTTGTGCAGGGACAGTTCTAAGCACCAGAAACATGCGCCCCTTCACAGGCATACTATAGATACCCCCCAGCTACGAAATTTAAAGGAATATTACACTTTTATTGTTTCACTTTAATCATTATTAAAATCACTGCTCCTGAAAAAACGGCCGTTTTTAAAACTTTTTTTTGCATTGATCCATGTCCCCTGGGGCAGGACCCGGGTCCCCAAACACTTTTTAGGACAGTAACTTGCATATTACCCTTTAAAATGAGCACTTTAGATTGTGAACGTTCGAGTCCCATAGACTTTAATAGGGTTCTAAAGTTCACACGAAGTTTAGGTCTGTTCGCAGGTTCTGGTGCGAACCGAACAGGGGGGTGTTTGGCTCATCCCTAGTTAGCATTGAAGATAGTGTTATGTTTAGAGTTAGAGAGTTAGGGTTAGTGATAGGGTTATCATTGGAGATAGTGTTAGGGTTAGTGTTGTGGTTAAAGCGGTAGTAAACCCGCAATTGTTTTTTTTTTTTTTTTAAACCTGCAAAGCAAAAGGCATAATGAGCTAGTATGCACCGCATACTAGCTCATTATGAAATACTTACCTTAGAACGAGGCCCCGACATCTGGCCCGATCCACGCCGAGGGAGCCGACATGCTCCCTCGGCGTCTCTTCCGGGTATCGCGGCTCCGGCGCTGTGAGTGGCCGGAGCCGCGATATCGTCACTCCCGCGCATGCGCGCGGGAGATTTCAGTCCGGCCGCACCAGCGCTGCCGGATTTTCAAGGAGAGAACCCCCTTGTGCGCATGCGCCGCTGCAGTCAGCGGCGCATACCGAGGGGAATATCTCCTAAACCGTAAAGGTTTAGGAGATATATTTTTTACCTACAGGTAAGCCTTATTATAGGCTTTCCTGTAGGTAAAAGTCAAAATATTGGCCATACAACCACTTTAAAGTTAGAGAGTTAGGGTTAGTGATAGGGTTAGCATTAGCGTTAGTGTTAGGATTAGTGGGATAGTTAGGGTGTGAGAGCTAAGGTTAGTGTTAGGGTTAATACTGGAGATAGTGTTAGGGTTATGTCAATAGTTCGAGTTAGAGGGTTAGGGCTAGGGTTAGTGCGAGGGTTAGCATGGAAAATAGTATTAGGGTTATGGTTAGAGTTAGAGGGTTAGTGTTAGGGTTATCATTAGAAATAGTGTTAGAGTTGTAGTTATGGCTAAAGTTAGAGGGCTAGGATTAATTTCAGGGTTGGAGTTAGAGGATTGGGGGTTAGTGTTATGGTTAGCATTAAAGATAGTGTGATGGTTATTGTTATGGTTATATTTAGAGAGTTAATGTTAGGGTTGGCAAAGGGAGCTAGTGTTAGTGTTATGCTTAGAGTTGGAAGTTTAATATTCTGGTTAGCATTAGAGATAGTGTTAGGGTCATTAATATGATTAAAGTTAAGGTTAGTGTTAGCATTAAAGATAGTGTTAGAGTTTGTGTTATAGTTAGTGTTAGAGATTTAGGGTTAGTGTTAGCACTGGGAATAGTATTAGAGGGTAAAGATTAGTGTTAAGGGTAGCATTAGAGATAGTGGTAGGGCTTTTGTTACGGTTAGTGTTAGAAAGAAAGGGTTAGTGTTAGAGCCAGCACTGGAGTTGGTTAGCGTTAGAGAGTTAGGTTTAGTGTTAGGGTTAGCATTAGAGATAGTGTTAGGGTTATGGCTATGGTTAGCGTTGGAGGGTTAAGGTTAATGTTAAACAAGGACCTGTTTTCCTTGCTGACCCTTTACACCATCCAACAGGGTAGTCAGAAAATCAATGACCTCCTGTGTGACTGTGAGCCTAGGCAATGATCAGTAGACATATGCAATTCATTTAGTTTCGAATTAGTTTTTTAACAAATTTTTACAAATTCATTAATTTCCGAATTTCCACATTTCTGAATTTCCGAATTTTCAAATTTTCCGAATTCTCAAATCTCAGAATTTCCGAAATATGGAAAATTCTAAATTCGGAAATCCTAAATTCGGAAAGTGGAATTCAAAAATTCAAAATTCAAAAATGTGAAATTCGGAGATTTGAAAATGCGAAAATTAGGAATTCGAAAATTCAGAGATTCAGAGTTCGAAAATTTGGAAATTTGGAAATTTGAAAATTTGAATTTCCCAATGTCTGAATTTTCGAATTTTGGAAAAAAGCAAAAAAACGAATGAAACAAAACCGAACAAATTTTTTGTCAGTGCACATGTCTACTGATCAGGAAATCTCTGGCTACATTTGACAATTGTGGGTGTTTCATGTTATTGGAGACTGCAATTTGGCTCCTTGCAGTGAGGAGACCATGTGACGCCTTGTGCTGCTTTATGGGAATTTATCACTAGAAATGCTCACCGCCAGGAGAAGCGCCAAACGCCCGGACGTGCCGCATCCGCTCAGGACGATGAGCCCATCATCGGGATTCTGCAGGGGGGAATAATGACAATTGTGACACTATGACTTTCCCTCATTCTTTGTCTTTTCTTCTTTCTTTCCATAGAATATCCTTTTATTGACATTATTATATTATGACACAAAGAGCTTAAATCTAATGAATGAAAGGGGCGGGGCCCGAGACAGCCTGGAGAGGAAAGAGCTAGATGTCCTCCACCCAGGAGGGGACCTGCTGCATCTTCTAATGCATATTGTGAGAAGCTCACAGTGTGTGGTGAAATCAGAGTAACACATTCCAGTCCAGGAGAGGAGGCGGTACAACTGTGCAAGACTGAAGGAAAGGCCGGAGGTCAGATTTAGGGAAGAGAATACATTTTAATAGAAAATTTAACAACAGTAGCCGGTCAGCAGTGAGCTGTCAGTAGGTGCAGAGCTAGTGTTGGACTTTCTTAGCTTTCTTGTAGACATCTGCAATTCATTTAAAGGGGTTGTAAAGGTAAATATTTTTTCATTCTATGCATTAAGGTGAAAAAACATCTGACAGTGCCGGCGCCCCCAGCCCCCCCCGTTTTACTTACCTGACCCCTCGAAAGTCCCACGCTTGCCCCTGACGTCCTCTTCACCGATCACCCTGGCCACTGATTGGCTAGAGTGGATGGATTGAAAGCAGCGCAGCCATTGGCTCACGCTGCTGTCCATCACATCCAATGAAGCCGGCTGTTTCATGGGAGTGCGCCAGCAAGTGCTTCTCACCAAGCGAGGGAGCTCACATGAACGTGAGAAGTACTTGCGGGGGGGGAGGCCAAGACAGCCACCGAGAGACCCCAGAAGACCAGGTTCAGGGTCACTCTGTGCAAAACGAGCTGCACAGTGGAGGTAAGTATAACATATTTGTTATTTAAAAAAAATAAAACATTTTTACTTTATAACACCTTTAATTCCGAATTTGTTTTTTAACGAATTTTCACAAATTCATTAATTTCCAAATTTTTCAATTTCCGAAATTTCAAATTTCCAAATTTAGAATTTCCAAATTTCCGAAAAAAAAATTGGAAATTCGGAATTTAGGAGATTCAGAAATTCGGAATTTTGGAAATTCAGATTTGTGGAAATTCGAAATTCAGAAATTCTAAATTTCGGAAATTGGTAATTTTGGAAATTCTAAATTTCAGAAATTCAAAATGTAAAAATTCAGAAAGATTCAGAAATTTGAAAATTTTGGAAATGCCGAAGTTCAGAAAGTCGAAATTTCAGAAAAATCCAAAAATAAGAATGAAAATCTGAACATTCAAAAGAACGAGAATCTGAAAACTCAAAAACCTGAAAATCTGAAATAATAACGAACTAATAATAACTATTAAATTATAGGTATTGAAATTTCCTTTCAAATTTGGCTGTTAGTGAACGTATTTGAATGAATTGAATCTGAAATAACGAATGCCGTATCTAAACAAATGGAACATAATGATCTAATAATAATAAACAACAACAATAACATTAAACTGTTGTATTATTATTATTTATTATTAATTTGTTCCATTCCATTTGTTTAGATGCGGCATTCATTATTTCGGATAATTTGTAACTTCAGATAAATTTGTATTTGTTGCGTTCACAAAAAGCAAAATTTGAAAGGAAATTCCAATACCTATAATTTAATAGTTATTATTAGTTAGTTAGTATTTCGAATTTTACTGATTTTCCTTCTTTTTTTCAGATTTTTGGATTTTCGAATTCCTGAATTTCCGAAAATTCAGAATTCAAAAATTCAGAAATTCGGAAATTTGAAAATTTGAAATTCAGAAATTCGAAAATTCGGAAAATTCTGAAATTTGAAAATCCAAACTTTTGGATTTCCGAATTTCTAAATTTAGAATTTTCAAATTTGTGAAAAAAGCAAAAAAAGAATGAAATGAAAATGAACACATTTTTTGTCAGTGCACATGTCTATTTTCTTGAGTTGAACGGAATCTCACGACAAGGGAAGTTATATTGTTTTTAGTGATGCCAGTCCTAATCAATGTAAGGTACGATTTTGGAAATGGTTTCTGCGCTACTCTGGTGTGACTCCCCAGAGACCTCTATGTTATCTCACAAAAAGTTGCATCAGCATTAGATAAGAAGTCATTCCTGTGCAAATTTGGTAAGCTCAGTGATTTTTTTTTAACTCACACCTCTCCTCCCTGGTCATCCTTTGTGCCTACAAATTCTTCTCCTAAGCAGATTCCATTCTCATACGCGTTCCCGTGTTCTGTGTCTTTTTTAAATGTGTGTTGCCCATTAGGCAGCCCATTTTCCTGAATGGGTTTCCCGATGGGTGACAAATGCCCCAAAGTAGCTCAAGAAGCTTTTTGGTTGTGGAGCACCACGCATTTTTGTTTTGTTACCGTAATGGCATTCTTACCACGAATGCTGTGTCATTAAAGTGATTGTAATGCCCCGTACACACGAGAGGGATTAAGTCTGACAGACCTCCAAAGGAGTTCCGCCGGAGTTCCGACGGAGTTCTGGCGGACTTTTCGACCGAACGGACTTGACCACACATCATCACACCAAACATCGACGGAGTCGAACGTGATGACGTACGACTGGATTCGACGTAGGAAGTTCATAGACAGTAGCCAATAGCTGCCCTAGCGTCGGTTTTAGTCCGTCGGAGTAGCACACACACGAGCGAATTTTTCGAAGGGGACCGGGTCCGGCGGAGTTCCGTCGGGAAAATTTAAAGCATGCTTCATTTCTAAAGTCCGTTGCAGCCCACACACGATCGAATAGTCTGACGGACTCAGTCCGTCGGAGTTTGGATGTCGAAAAGTACGCTCGTGTGTACGGGGCATTAGGGTTCTTTTTTTTTTTTAACCACTTCAGCCCCAGAAGAATTTACCCCCTTCCTGACCAGAGCACTTTTTGCAATTCAGCACTGTGTCACTTTAACTGACAATTGCGTGGTCGTCCGATGTTGTACCCAAACAAAATTGATGTCCTTTTTTCCCCCACAAACAGAGCTTTCTTTTGGTGGTATTTGATCGCCTCTGCGGTTTTTATTTTTTGTGCTATAAACAAAAACAGAGCTTTCTTTTGGTGGTATTTGATCGCCTCTTTGTGCTATAAACAAAAACAGAGAGATAATTTTTGCTATAATTATTATCCCCCCAAAAATATGCAAAAATATTTTTTTTCCTCAGTTTAGGCCGATATGTATTCTACATATTTTTGGTAAAAAAAAAAAAATCGCAATAAGCGTATATTGATTAGTTTGCACAAAAGTTATAGCATCTACAAAAATGGGGGTAGATTTATAGCATTTTTATTATTATTTTTTTTACTAGTAATGGAGGTGATCTGCGATTTTGTATCATCGCTGCGACATTATGGCGGACACGGAGGACAATTTTGGGACCATTGGCATTAATAAAGCGATCAATTCTATAAAATTGCATTGATTACTGTAAAAATGTCACTGGTAGTGAAAGGATTTACACTAGGAGGCGTTGA
This sequence comes from Lithobates pipiens, assembly GCF_037356315.1. Lineage (NCBI taxonomy): Eukaryota > Metazoa > Chordata > Amphibia > Anura > Ranidae > Lithobates > Lithobates pipiens. Next base: position 613,359,514 of record NW_027507758.1, on the reverse strand, counting down.
AGGGTTCAACTGTGTTCCCTAGTGTGTGTTCTAACTGAAGGGGGAGGGGACTGACTGGAGCAAGTGACGGATCATGGATCCTAGCTAATAGGAACACACGATCTGTCACTCCTGTCAGAACAGAACAGGGAAGTGTGTGTTTACATACACTCGTCCCTGTTCTGTCTCTCCTCTTCACGATCGCTCGTGGCCGGCAGTCATTACGACCGTTGGCCATGAGCACCGGCACCCCCACTGTGCCTTGGGCAGCACGCCCGAGCCCGCTATCCCAACTCCAGGAGCCAGCGTATAGCTACGACGGCACGCGCAGGGGAGACAACCTGCCATAGTATAACTACGGTGGTTGGTCGGGAAGCAGTTAAATAACAAACATATCATACTTACCTCCACTGTGCAGCTCGTTTTGCACAGAGTGGCCCCAAACCTGCTCTTTTGGGGTCCCCAGCGACTCTCGCGGCTCCTCCCCGCATCAGATAACCCCCTAGGAGAAGCGCTCTCCCGAGGGGGTTACCTTGCGGGCATGCTCCTGAGTTCAGCATTCGATGGCCAGTGGCGGATGATGCTCAAAATTTTTCGGGGGGCACAAACAAACTGAAAAAAAAAACCATCAAACACAGCCACTGTGCCCATCAATTGCTGCCACTGTGCCCATCAATTGCTGCCACTGTGCCCATCAATTGCCACTACTGTGCACCATCAAATGCTGCCAGTGTGCCCATCAATAGCCGCTACTGTGCCCCATCAAATGCTGCCAGTGTGCCCATCAATAGCTGCTACTGTGCCCCATCAAATGCTGCCAGTGTGTCTATCAATAGCTGCTACTGTGCCCCATCAAATGCTGCCAGCGTGCGTCGCCCCGGCACTTACCTGTCTCGCAGCGGGTCAGCAGCGGTGTCCTGCACGCTCCTCTATGTCTTCTTCCATCCTCTCTATCAGGTGTCCAATCACAGCGCCTGACGTTTCAGCCAATCAGGTGACAAGTAACAGACCCGAGCACCTGATTGGCTGAGAGGAGGTTCAGTGTTAGCTTTGCTAGCACACAGCTGAGTGAACAGCGAATGCACAGCATTGTGCCCGCTGTTCACCTTTTTTGGGCGCCTATTAGAGCCTACGGCTCTAATCAGGTGCTTCCAAAAAACACCCCCACCACTGTAATTCAGGTGTCCGACACCCGAAAAGGGGCCGGACACCTGAATAGGGGGTGTCAGCGGCGACCATAGATAGATTTGTGCATTGCATGAATCTATCTATGGTGATAGAGCGGTGCCAGGAGAGAGGGGGCGGTGCTCCTGCGCCCTTTATGGACGTACCGCCAATGGCTGCGCTGCTATCAATCTATCCAATCAAGAGCCGAGAACCCCGGGCAGAGAGCCAGTGTGTCCCCACTGGATCAAGTTCCAGGGCTCAGGTAAGTAAAATGGGGGGGGGGGGGGGCTGGGGGGCCGGTCACTGCCAGGTGTTTTTTCACCTTAATGCATAGGATGCATTAAGGTGAAAAAACACAAACCTTTACAACCCCTTTAACAAGGCTGCATTCACATCTGCACTTTCCTGAACGTGTGGCAACCTGCATAGAAAATGTTGGCTTTGCGTTTAGGAAACGTGCTGCAAATGTACATTGCGCCTCCGTTGCCATTATGGTGACAGAACCATGGCGTGCATTTGCAGTGTATTTTTGAAATGAGCATTTTTGAATGCAGCCTATTTGTTAGTGACACCCCAAACCTCAGTTAGGAGACTCATGTTTTGCTGTGAGCATGTCACATGACCGAATGTGCTACAAATGTGCCAAAACGCACACTGAAAAAAAAAACGCTGGGCGCTCCACGTCCAAAAATGTAGCTGTTTTGGGGGTGTTTCAACGGTGTTTGAACGGGCTTGCCCTATGTGTGACACGTGTTTTAAGAGTGAAAAACGTGGAAAAAATGTTAGCGGGAACACGATTGTGCTACTTTCAGGTTTGAATGGAATGTGCTTAGGAGAAGAAATTTTAGGCAGCAAGGATGACCGGGGAGGAGAGGTGAGGGTTAAAAAAAAAAACCCACTGTGCTTATCCAAGACGCACAGGAATCCCGTCTTATTTAATGCTGATGTGACTTCTGCGAGAAAAGTCGCAGTGAGTTGCAAGCAAGTCATACTACTTAGTACTTAGTACTGCTGGACGTTGCATGAAAATTGTTAGAATATTAATATTTATGAATGGATTAGATATTACTGGATAATTGAGTTATATGTTTATATCTCTTCTATGTATGGAAAAGTGAAATTATATAAGAGCTTTATACTCGTGAAAGTATATGTTATAACTTCATAAGTAGTTCTATGTAGAGTCATCATGTGTTAATAATTAAGAGTGAGCTCTCACCTTCCCCCATCAGATGAGAAGGAAGGATTCACATACTTTAAGATTTAAAAGATGTGTTAGTTAAGAGGTAAGTCCTTTATATTACAGTATTTCTTGATTTCTTGATTAGGATATTAATAAGAACATTGTGTTTTAAATGAATATATATATATAAATAAAATATAGTATTTCATTTAGAAGTTAAAGGAAACTTATATTGTATGGCCAGCCTTAGTTAAAGTTAGTTAGCTCCTCTTGGCCCGCACCTCGGGAATGTTGACCCCCACCCTTGTGTGAGTTGGGAGGAAAGCTATGTCTCAGGAAGGAATGAGCTTCGTGTTCGAGTCGAACATACGTTCAGCGGCCTTGTGTAGTGTGTTGGCGTCTGTAGGAGTTAGTGGGTGTTCTGTGTACCTTCAACACAGTATACACCGTTTGTTATCGGCTTATTTTGCGTTCTTGCTTTTCTGTAGTGCAGTATACACCATTATATCCACCTATATAGCTAGCTATATTTCTCTTTTTTAATAGAGCTTGCAGTCAGTTGTAGGAGATTGTGCGTGCTGTCTGCGTGCCCTGAACCCAGTATACACCGTTATATCCACCTATATAGCTAGCTATCTTGCTCGTTTTAAATAGAGCTTGCAGTCAGTTGTAGGAGATTGTGCGTGCTGTCTGCGTGCTCTGAACCCAGTATACACTGCTATATCCACCTATATAGCTAACTATCTTGCTATTTTTAACCGGTTCCCGACCAGCGCACGACGATGTACGGGCAGGCATATTGGCGTACAGGTACGTCCAATCTTCAATGCCACCCTGCCATCGGGAGCGCGCCGCCGGCCGCACGCTCCCGCGCTGGTTGGGACCCCCGTGAGTCCGGTCGCGGGACCCGCGGACTCGATCACCGCGGGCATACCCGCGATCGTCTCACGGGACGGCTGAATGGAGGAAATGCTGTGTAAACAGCATTTCTCCATTCTGCCTAGCAACTAGTGACGCTGATCTCTGCTCTATGTGATTGGAGCAGAGATCAGTGTTCATTAAATGAAAGCCCAACCCCCCCACAGTTAGTAACACACCCCTAGGAACACTTAACCCCTACACTGCCACCCACTGGTTAACCCCTTCACTGCCAGTGTCATTTATACAGGAATCACTGCATTTATATAGCAGTGATTACTGTATAAATGACAATGGTCCCAAAAATGTGTCAAAAATGTCAGATGGGTCCCCCACAATGTCGCAGTCACAATAAAAATCGCTGATCGCCGCCATTACTAGTAAAAAAAATAATAATAAAAAATTATTAATAAAAATGCTATAAAACCATCCCTATTTTGTAAACGCTATAACTTTTGCGCAAACCAATCAATAATCGCTTATTGTGATTTTTTTACCAAAAATATGTAGAAGAATACGTATTGGCCTAAACTGAGGGAAAAAAAAGTTTTTTTATATATTTTTGGGGGATATTTATTATAACAAAAAGTAACAAATAATGCGTTTTTTTCAAAATTGACGCTCTATTTTTGTTTATAGCGCAAAAAATAAAAACCACAGGGGTGATCAAAAACCACCAAAAGAAAGCTCTATTTGTGGGAAAAAAAGGACGTCAATTTTGTTTGGGAGCCACGTCGCACGACCGCGCAATTGTCAGTTAAAGGGACGCAGTGCCGAATCGCAAAAAGTGGTCTGGTCTTTGACCAGCAAAATGGTCCGGTCTGTAAGTGGTTAAATAGAGCTTGCAGTCAGTTGTAGGAGATTGTGCGTGCTGTCTGCGTGCTCTGAACCCAGTATACACCGCTATGTCCACCTATATAGCTAGCTATCAGTGGCGGAATTATAGGGGTCGCCAAGATCGCCATGGCAACCGGGCCCCTTGCTGCGATAGGAGGGAAGGCTAAGAGGAGCTCACAATAATCAGCCGAACTGAAATCGGCACTATGCGGCAGCTCCTCACATTAGGCTTAGTGAAAGCAGTGTGTGCTCTTTGTCTCCCCCTAGAGTGCAGTACCCGCCAGGAAGAGGTAAATGTCTGCTGTTTTTTTTTTAATAAGCCTATCTACTGTATTTGTGTTTGTATGTGTGTGTGTGAGCATGCTTGTATGAGTGAACATGCTTGTATGTGTGAGCATGCTTGTATGAGTAAACATGCTTGTATGTGTGTGTGTGAGCATGCTTGTATGAGTGAACATGCTTGTGTGTGTGTGTGTAAGCATGCTTGTATGAGTGAACATGCTTTTATGTGTGTGTGTGAGCATGCTTGTATGAGTGAACATGCTTGTGTGTGTGTGTGTGTGTGTGTGTGAACATGCTTGTATGTATGTGTGTGTGAGCATGCTCGTATGTGCGTGTGTGTGAGCATGCTTGTATGTGTGTGTGAGCATGCTTGTATGTGTGTGTGAGCATGCTTGTATGTGCATGTGCGTGAGCATGCTTGTGTGTGCGTGTAAGCATGCTTGTGTGTGTGTGAGCATGCTTGTATGTGTGTGTGTGAACATGCTTGTATGTGCGTGTGAGCTTGCTTGTGTGTGCGTGAGCATGCTTGTGTGTGTGTGTGAGCATGCTTGTGTGTGTGTGTGTGTGTGTGTGTGTGTGTGTGTGTGTATAGCCATGGGCTGTAATAGGCTTCAAAATAGGTGAACTGCGAGCGCCATGCTTGACGCTCACAGTCTACCCAGCCAGGTGTGTTAGAAAAGTGAATTAATATTCACTTTCCTAACACTGAACCGCCTCTCCACCAATCAGGTGTGCGGGTCTTTTACCCATCACTTGATTGGCTGAAACGATAGACACAGCTATTGGACGCCCATCAGGAGGAGAGGACAGGAGATGAGGATGGCAGTAGCTGCATGGAGGACCCCGCTCATGGCCGTTACCCGCTGCCCCACCAAGACAGGGTAAGTGGCGGGCAGACAGTGAGCGGGCAGTGGGGATTCACAGTGGCAGCATTTGATGGGCACAGTAGCAGCATTTGATGGGCACAGTGGTAGCATTTGATGGGCACAGTGGCGGCATTTGATGGGCACAACGGTGGCATTTGATGGGCACAGCAGTGGCATTTGATGGGCACAGCGGCAGAGTTTGATGGGCACAGTAGTGACATTTGATGGTACAGTGGTGGCATTAGATGGTACAGTGGTGGCGTTTGATGGGCACAGTGGCTGTAATTGATGTTTTTTAAATCGGTTCCTTTATATGCAGCCACCCACTTGGGACTGGGCCCTGGTGTTCCACCATCGGGCTCGGAGAAAAGAGCCCTGTCCGGAGGTCGGGGGGGGGGGGCCGCCATGGTTTCCTGCATCGGGGCCCAGAAGGTTCTAGTTACGCCACTGCTACCTATCTTGCTGGTTTTAAATAGAGCTTGCAGTCAGATGTAGGAGATTGTGCGTGCTGTCTGCGTGCTCTGAACCTAGTATACATCGCTATATACACCTATATAGCTAACTATCTTGCTCTTTTTAAATAGAGCTTGCAGTCAGTTGTAGGAGATTGTGCGTGCTGTCTGCGTGCTCTGAACCCAGTATACACCGCTATATCCACCCATATAGCTAACTATCTTGCTCTTTTTAACCACTTGCAGACCGGACCATTTTGCTGGTCAAAGACCAGACCACTTTTTGCGATTCGGCACTGCGTCCCTTTAACTGACAATTGCGCAGTCGTGCGACGTGGCTCCCAAACAAAATTGACGTCCTTTTTTTCCCACAAATAGAGCTTTCTTTTGGTTGTATTTGATCACCTCTGCAGTTTTTATTTTTTGCGCTATAAACAAAAATAGAGCAACAATTTTGAAAAAAACGCATTATTTTTTACTTTTTGTTATACTAAATATCCCCCAAAAATATATAAAAAAACATTTTTTTCCCTCAGTTTAGGCCGATACGTATTCTTCTACATATTTTTGGTAAAAAAAATCGCAATAAGCGATTATTGATTGGTTTGCGCAAAAGTTATAGCGTTTACAAAATAGGGATGGTTTTATAGCATTTTTATTAATAATTTTTTATTATTATTTTTTTTACTAGTAATGGCGGCGATCAGCGATTTTTATTGTGACTGCGACATTGTGGGGGACCCATCGGACATTTTTGACACATTTTTGGGACCATTGTCATTTATACAGTAATCACTGCTATATAAATGCAGTGATTCCTGTGTAAATGACACTGGCAGTGAAGGGGTTAACCAGTGGGTGGCAGTGTAGGGGTTAAGTGTTCCTAGGGGTGTGTTACTAACTGTGGGGGGGGTTGGGCTTTCATTTAGTGAACACTGATCTCTGCTCCAATCACATGGAGCAGAGATCAGTGTCACTAGTTGCTAGGCAGAATGGAGAAATGTTGTTTACACAGCATTTCCTCCATTTGGCCGCTCCGTGAGACGATCGCGGGGATGCCCGCGGCGATCGAGTCCGCGGGTCCCGCGACCGGACTCACGGGGGCCCCGACCAGCGCGGGAGCGCGCCGCCGGCGACGCTCTCCCGATGGCAGGGCGGCATTGAATATTGGACGTACCTGTATGCCAATATGCCTGCCCGTGCCATTCTGTCGACGTACATCGTCGTGCGCTGGTCGAGAAGTGGTTAAATAGAGCTTGCAGTCAGTTGTAGGAGATTGTGCATGCTGTCTGCGTGCTCTGAACCCAGTATACACCGCTATATCCACCTATATAGCTAGCTATCTTGCTCGTTTTAAATAGAGCTTGTTGTAAGAGATTGTGCGTGTTGTCGGCGTGCCCTAACCGCAGTATACACCATTATATCCACCTATACCAGCACCAGTGCCACCAGCCCAATTTTTCAGCCCCTGTTTAACAGGGGCGTTTAATTACAATTTTTGATGCAATGCTTTGCAGCCGGGCTCATTCCTGCACTACAACTACAGTATATGGGAGAGGTTGCAGTGTCGTGGCACCAGCACCAGTGCCTAAGGCCCAATTTTTCAGCCCCTGTTTAACAGGGGCATGTCATTACAATTCTTGATATAATATTTCACAGCAGGGCCCGTTCCTGTGCCCACCGAGAATAACTGTGAGGACTTATAGTGTTGTGGCACCAGCACCACAACCACCAAAGGTCAATTTTTCTACCACTGTTCAACAATGGCATGTAATTACAATTCTTGATATAATCGTTCACAGCAGGGCACTCTAGCGCCCACCAAGAGTCACTTTGAGGGCTTACAATGTTGTGGCAAAACCAACACCTTGTTCCGCCATTTCTGCAGAGCATATAGGGCAGGTCCCTACTTTCAAACATCCAACTTACAAACATCTCCTATTTGCAAACGGAAGGAGACAACAGCAAGTGAGATGAAAAAAGATGGACGGCAAAACAAATTATACAGGGGTGATAACCCTTCCCTATGTTTTCCAAAAAGCTTAAAAATAGATTTTTTGACTGGAGCTACACTTTAAAAATGTACCAGTTGAAAATTACAAATTCTACTTAACACAACAAACCTACACAGTCCCTGTCTTGTTTGCACCGCCTGTATACTGCTGTTCTGAGTATATAGGGCCTGGGGGCCACACGCATTTCCTTTTTTTAATATGGGTACGGGGTTCCCCTTAATATCCGTACAAGACCCAAAGGGGCTGGTAATGGGCAGGGAGGGCTACCCATGCCATTTTTCTCAATGATTTTCAACCATATTGCAGGAACCAGATATAACATTAAAACCGCAAGCAGTTTTAAATGACGTTATTTCCGTTAAATGTCATTTTGTGCAGGGACTGTTCTAAACACGGGAAATACGTGGCACTTCACAGGCATACTACAGACACCCCCCAGGCACCATATTTAAAGGAATATTTCACTTTTTTTTCACTTTAATCATCATTAAAATCAGTGCTCCCGCCAAAACGTCAGTTTTTAAAACTTTTTTTTGCATTGACCCATGTCCCCTGAGGCAGGAGCCAGGTCCCCAAACCCTTTTTAGGACAGTATCTTGCATATTAGCCGTTAAAATTAGCACTTTTAATTTCGAACGTTCGAGTCCCATAGACTTCAATGGGGTTCTAACGTTCGTACGAATTTGGGGTCCGTTCGAAAGTTCTGGTACGAACCGAACCGGGGGGGTGTTCGGCTCATCCCTAGTCTCAGGAAAGCCAGCAATTTTCTGTAGGACTATAAGTCAATTAAGAACCTTTAAGCCAACCTTTATAGGAGAAGGTGGGGGCTGATTTTAGAAAAAAATATTATACATTATTAATGAGATACTATACTTTGACATTGTTCTTGTTATATTTTGCTATTTTTATTATTAAATAAATTCTTGAATTTTTACATGAGAACTGAACAGACTTGCTTGGAACTTTCCTCATCAATATGAATTATTGAAATATCGTTATTACTGTAAAAGTGAGAATTTTACAAAAATCGTATCACATTATTGTGAAGCAAGCTTTATTAGAGATCCATGTAGGCTCGCCAAACACAGTGCCAAGCAGAATGTATCAAATGCCCCAGCCACCATCATCTTACCTCTATGATGTCCTGCACCTGCTTGGCGATGTCCCCTACAGTCTGTAGGATGGACTCACTGTACAGCCTCTGTTGGGGAGGGGAGACAAGTGAGATATCACTGCTATGAAATACATTAGTGTGTAAATTTTTGTTTATGAAAAATCTTACAAACATAATAAAAACATATTTACATATATACAAAATAAATAAAAAAATATATAAACAAAATAGCTTACATCAGCATAGCAAAAACATAAAGAAAACAAAATATGCCAACCTAAATAAAGCCATAACCTCCACCTAAAACACACTCAGGCTAAGAAACCATTACACATGTAACCCATGCATGCAGCCTTTTTCCAAAAATACAATCTTATATAAAAATCTAGGGGATGTGAAAGGACAGAAAGAAAGCTGCACACCCAGAGACAGACAAACAGCAGCTACGGAGACCTGACATTCCTCCACGCCTTTGTCCAGGCCCCTGGCCACCACCTGTGCTTCTCAAGACCCCGAATCTTCCTGACCTCACCCAGAATGTCGTGCACCACCACCTCGACAGGAAGGACTTTTTTCAGAATGGAAACCTGACACTGTGCATTCCATGTGAAGAAACGGACTACTTAGCTAACTAGAAAAAGTGTCTCAAAATCAAAATCCCGATGTGTCTCAACGGCCCCATACGACCACTCCGCATAACTCAAGCTGGAATGGAAAGGGTTTACCCAGAGCCCCACCCGCTTGTAGACTTCTATATTGAAGGGGCACTGAAGCAAGAAGTGGTCCATTAGTATATGAGTGCAAGCTCCTCTGTTACAGAGACTGATGTGACTGACTCAGTGCTCTCTGTATAGTGCTACGGTATTTGTCAGAGCTATATTAGACATGTGCAGAGTAAAATATTTCGTTTCGGAATTTCGTTTTCGTCTGAAAACTTAATTTATTTAGTTACTCCCGAAATTCGTTTTTATTTATTTTGTTTTTCGTTCAAAAATTGCATTCGTCCGAAAATCCACATGAATTACGGTCGAATCTGTCTTTGAAGGCTTATGGTGTCTGTCGAATGTATAAAGAAGATTCGACGGAGCTAGTATATAGCATACTTTAGAACCCTATTAAAGTCTATGGGACTCCAACGTTCAAAATCTAAAGTGCTAATTTTAAAGGCTAATTTGCAAGTTACTGTCCTAAAAAGTGTTTGGGGACCCGGGTCCTGCCCCAGGGGACATGTATCAATGCAAAAAAAAGTTTTAAAAACGGCCGTTTTTTCGGGAGCAGTGATTTTAATAATGATTAAAGTGAAACAATAAAAGTGTAATATTCCTTTAAATTTCGTAGGGGGGGGTTGTCTATAGTATGCCTGTGAAGGGGCGCATGTTTCCCGTGCTTAGAACTGTCCCAGCACAAAGTGTCATTTATGCAGGAAAAAAAGTCCTTTAAAATCACTCGCAGCTATTATGAATTGTCGGCTCCCGTAATACAGAGAACACTCATTGAAAGTCATTGATAAATAAATAAATAAATAAATAAATAAAAAAGCGTGGGCCGCAGGAAAAGAGGGGGGGACGAGAGAGCGGCCCCCCCTCCCTCCTGAACCGTACCAGGCCACATGCCCTCAACATTGGGAGGATGCTTTGGGGGTCCGTGACCCCTCAAAGCACCTTGTCCCCATGTTAATGAGGACAAGGGCCTCATCCCCACAACCCTGGCCGGTGGTTGTGGAGGTCTGCGGGCGGGGGGCTTATCAGAATCTGGAAGCCCCCTTTAACAAGGGGACCCCCAGATCCCGGCCCCCCCCCTGTTTGAAATGGTAAGGGGGTACAAAAGTACCCCTACCATTTCACAAAGAAAGTGTAAAAAATGGTTAAATAAAACAAACACACTTTTGAAAAATTTCTTTATTAAAAATAAAAAAATAAAAAAAAGATTCCAGCGGCGGTAATCCACTCTTGCTATCCAGCGACGGACGATCATCTCTCCAGCGATGTTTCATGTCATCCAGCGCAGCGAATCCTTCGTCCTTCTGTCTCCGTGGAGGAGACACTGCAAGGATTCCGGCGGATGACGTTTCTTATATACGGAGGGCGGGGCCACCCGTCACCTGACCCCGCCCCCCTCTGACGCAAGGGGAAACCCGGGGTTCCCTGTGACGTAGGGGTGACCCGAACCCCTCTGATGTAACACAGGCAGGTTTCCGTTACATCAGAGGGGGGCGGGGTCACCCATACGTCACGGGGAACCCCGGGTTTCCCCTTGCGTCAGAGGGGGGCGGGGTCAGGTGACGGGTGGCCCCGCCCTCCGTATATATAAGAAACGTCATCCGCCGGAATGCCTGCAGTGTCTCCGTGGAGGAGACAGAAGAAGGATGCTGCGCTGCGCTGGATGACATTAGACATCGCTGGATTGTTGTCAGAGTCATGTCGAATCTCCTATTCTATATCGAACTGTTGTAACAATGAAAACGAAAATAAAGCATTTATTTATGTCGGATCTTTCGTTTTTCGGATTTTGTGCTTTCGTTATCGTTTGTCAAAACGAAAACGAAAATAGCTGAAATTCGGACGAAAACGAATGCACATGTCTAAGCTATATACAGTGCCTTGAAAAAGTATTCATACCCCTTAAAATGTTTCACATTTTGTCATGTTACAATCAAAAATATAAATGTATTTTATTGGGATTTTATGCGATAGACCAACACAAAGTGGCACATAATTGTGAAGTGGAAGGAAAATGATAAATGTTTCTTGTGACGAAATGTCCCTACATTCCGCTTGAGTGCTTTCGTTATATACCACTTCCTCCCAGTCTGAATATAGATATCAGATATTCCAAGCCCAAGCACAAGACAAGACTTGTTTCACTGCTGGCATAGACTGATTTATTAGAACCAAAATGACAAGTATTTATAATACAGTAGAAGAGGAGGTCCTCCCTCCTACTCATATTATTCTAACAAAACAACTGTAGCCAGAAACAGAATTAACATGACCTAATTATCTAAATCAACACTGGACTCCTTCATTCAATTTCAGGGTTAATTAGCACAAATACAATTGGTGAAATACTCTTTAGAATTTGTGTCAAGCCAGACTAGACTAATTTACATTATACAAGACAACAGACAGGTGGCTGGAGTTGATGATATTAGCATCTAACAGTATGTGTCCCAATAGTATGATTTAGTCACTATTGCTAATATGGCATTTACATATCCAGAGTCTGTGTGTCTTGGCCTGACTCCAAAGTAACACGACCTCAGGGGTCCCCAGGCTTACAGCTCCCAAAGAGAACTGTTCCCCCAAATGCCAGGGACCATAATCGCAAAGCAAGAGGCTGGCATTCAGTCCTTTCCAAAAATCTTCTGTCCCGAGTGAGTCTGTCACAATTTTCATTTTTTTTTACAAATATAAATGTGAAAAGTGTGGTGTGCATTTGTATTCAGACCCCTTTGCTCTGATACCATTAACTAAAATCTAGTGGAACCAATTGCCTTTAGAAGTCACCTAATTAGTAAATAGTTTTCACCTGTGTTTAATTTAATCTCAGTAGAAATACAGCTGTTCTGTGAAGCCCTCATAGGTTTATTAGAGAATCTTATTGAGCAAAAAGCATAATGAAGGCCTAGGAACACACCAGACAGGTCAGGGATAAAGTTGCAGAGAAGTTTAAGGCAAAGTTAGGATATAAAAAAATATCCCAAGCTTTGAACATCTCACGGAGCACTGTTCAATACATCATCCAAAAATGGAAAGAGTATGGCACAACTGCAAATCTACCAAGACATGGCCGTCCACCTAAACTGACAGGCCGGGCAAGGAGAGCATTAGTCAGAGAAGCAATCAAGAGGCCCATGGTAACTCTGGAGGAGCTGCAGAGATCCACAGCTCAGGTGGGAGAATCTGTCCACAGGATAACTATTAGTTGTGCACTCCACAAATCTGCCGTTTATGGAAGAGTGACAAGAAGAAAGTCATTGTTGAAAGAAAGCCATAAGAAGTCTCTTTTGCAGTTTGCGAGAAGCCATGTGGGGGACACAGCAAACATGTAGAAGAAGGTGCACTGGTCAGATGAGACCAAAATGTAATTTTTTGACCTAAAATTAAAAAACGCTATGTGTGGGGGAAAGCAAACACTGCACATCACACACCATCCCTACCGTGAAACATGGTGGTGGCAGCATCATGTTGTGGGGATGCTTTTATTCAGCATAGACAGGGAAGCCGGGCAGAGTTGATGGGAAGATGGATGGAGCCAAATACAGGGAAATCTTAGAAGAAAATCTGTTATAGTCTGCAAAAGACTTGAGACTGGGGTGGAGGTTCACCTTCCAGCAGGACAACAGCCGTAAACATACAGCCAGAGCTACAATGGAATGGTTTAGATCAAAGCATATTCATGAGTTAAAATGGCTCGGTCAAAGTCCAGACCTAAATCCAATTGAGAATTTGCGGCAAGACTTGAAAATTGCACAGACGCTTTCCATCCAATCTGACAGAGCTTGACCTATTTTACAAAAAAGAATGGGCAAAAATGTCCCTCTCTAGATGTGCAAAGCTGGTAGAGACATCCCCAAAAAGACTTGCAGCTGGAATTGCAGTGAAAGGAGGTTGTACAAAGTATTGACTCAGGGGGGCACCATACAAATGTACACCACACTTTTCACATATTTATTTGTAAAATATTTTGAAAACCATTTATCATTTTCCTTCCACTTCACCATTATGTGCCACTTTGTGTTGGTCTTTGACATAAAATCCCAATAAAATACATTTACGTTTTTGGTTGTAACATGAGAAAATGTGGAAAAATGTATGTATACTTTTTCAAGGCACTGTAAATATATAGTAATAGTGTGCGATTGTGGGGGGACATTAGAGTGTAGATTTTTGTTTAAAAAAAATCTTGCAAGCATACAGTTTGTAATTAAAACATTTACATATATACACAAACATTTAATAAAAAAGAATATATACATAAATAAACAAACACAAACAGACTTACATCAGCAGATAACAAAAACACAAACAGCTTTTTGCCAAAAAGTATTAATAGAACTATATACAAAGAAACATAATTGTATTACTAGCAAACTACAACATTATGCAAAACACGACCCTAACCTCTACCTAAACCCCCCATCAGGCTAAGAAACGATTAAACATTGATCCCATGCATGCAGCCTTTTTTCAAGAATCTGGTCTTAGAGACCACTCCACGTAACTCAAGCAGGAAAGGAAAGGGATACCCAGAGCCCCACCCACCCACTTATAGACTTTTCTATTTTGAAGGGGCACTGAAACAAGAAATGGTCCATCGTCTCCTTCACCCCACCACACTCCACCCTTATACAACCATGGTTCTCTGTAGAGCAATGCTTCAGGTTGCCCTTCAGATAGAGTCTGCCATGGAACAAGAGCCAGGCCAAACCACAAAACTTTAAAGGGGTTCTCTCCAGATTTATCAAATGCAGACCTTCCCTCATAACAGGGCCTGGGCAATCCCTCAAGGCCAGTGGTTCGCTAAAGGTAAATTCAACAACCCTCCTCTTCAAGGTCTTCCTAGGAAGAGACTTAATTTCCTCCGCCGTCACTTGCTACTGCAAAAGCATTTTCAGGCAAGGGGCAACGTAAGCTGGGAGTGCTTACCATGTTGGACCCTCAGGCTTTTTATTGGCACTCCATTCTCCCAGCTTTGTAGAAAAGGCCTAAAACAGGACTGAAAAATACCAACCCACCCAGGCGATTCCCCTGCCAACATATTACTAAAATTATGTTTAAAAAATATCAGAGTAAAGAATACCACAGGTTGACCATACCTAGGCCACCCATCCGCCTGGGAGGGCAAGTAACAGACCAGGGCATTAGAATTTAAGCTTCTCTAGTGCAGAATCTGATGCAACTGGCTCTGTGTTCTATGAACAGCACTGTGATATATGTCAGAGCTATTTAAATGTATGGTTATAGTGTGTGACTGTGGGGGGATATTAGATTATAAGCTTCTCTGGTACAGAGACTAATGCGACTGGCTGAGTGTTCTCTGTACAGCACTGTGGTATATGTCAGAGCTATATAAATGTATAGGAATAGTGTGTGACTGTGGAAGGACATTAGAGTGTAAGCTCCTCGGTTGCAGAGGCTGATTTTTCCTACTCAGTGTTGTGATGTGACTGGCTCTTTGCTCTCTGTACAGTACTGTGGTATATATCAGAGCTATATAAATGTTTAGTAATACTGTGTGACTGTGGGGAAACATTAAAGAGTAAGCTCCTTGGTTGCAAAAACAGATGTGACTGACTCTATAAATGTATGGTAATAGTGTGTGACTGTGGGGGAGACATTAGAGTGTAAGCTTCTCTGGTGCAGAGACTGATGTGACTGGCTCAGTGTTCTCTGTACAGCACTGTCGTATACTGTATGTCAGAGCTATATAAATGAATAGTAATAGTGTGTGACTGTGGAAGGACATTAGAGTGTAAGCTCCTCAGTTGCAGAGGCTGATGTTTCCTACTCAGTGTTCTGTTCTATGGTACATCCAGTAGTCCTGGAGGAGAAGCATTGTCCTCTCACCTTATAGTTGATAATGGCCTCGTCTTCCTCTTGAAATATTTCAGCATCACAGTCTCTCAGAAGTTGCACCATCTGGTTGGGGTCAGCTTTATCCAGTTCCCGAGTGATGGGATTGGACTTCTCACTGATGGGGAGAGATTCCTCATATCCAGCTAACTGGGGACCATAATAAGGAAGTCAAATATCACATCCATATTACATATCACATAATCTTATTCATTGTGTACTTACCTCCCACTTCCCAGGATCAGGGGTCTCGATAACATGCTTGTATCTACGGCTTCCTCTCATGGTTGGGGGTCAGTAGTTGAACCTGTTGAGAAATTCCATGTACTATATTACCTTTTCATGATTATTGGGTCAGTATACACTAAGGAAAAAACTGGCGGAGTGAAAACGCTATTTAAAAATGTACAGTTGGGTGGAAAGGTTTGGACACCCTTGGCCTAACTGCAGTTTACCATCATCAGAAGCTCTGGTGCTTAGATTACAGGTTAGCCCTTGTCATCTGCCAGAGTGACCTGCTTCTGTATTAATCCATCTGGTTGGTGGGAGCCCCTCTACTGCTATAGCTACTGGTCTCCAAGCCTGAGCCCTGACCATGACACACAGTGCACTTTAAGTTATGTTTTGGATTGTTCTGATGGTCCATTTGACCCACTTACAGCTTTGGTTCCTTCCCACAAGACATATTAAAGGTTTTGTTAAGATTTAGGACAATCTGTCCTCTCTTCTACCTCCACTGTTGTAATATTTGTTGTGTAAGACAGCCCCAAAGAGATCCACCTCCAGGCTTCACAGTTAGTAAGGTGTACCTTTATTGTCATCGTAGAGCAAGGTGGGTGTTTTTTTAGCAATTTTACTCAAATGAATCCCCCCTCCCCCCCCCCCCCCCAGCACAGACTACATTTGGCTCCATAGATTCCTCTGTGCTATGTTGTGTTGCCTCTCTGTACACTGTAGGGGTCACTGAAGCCATTCATAATTGGCTTTGAGTTGTGTTTTGGATTGCCCTGATGGTCTATTTGAACTGTTTACATCTCTGGTTTCTTCACACAAGAGGTTTAGTTGGTAGTAGAATGCATTCTTCCCATTTCCTTCACTAGTGTAGTATTTGTTGTATTGTTGGCTTCTGGGTAATCTGTGAGGGATCCAACACCAGGCTTTACATGTGGCAGGGTGTACTTTGATTATTGCTGTAAACCACGGTGGGTGGTTTTTAGTAAATGTACTCAATCATCTTGTCTCATCCTCCTCAGCACAGACCACAGGCTTACTTGATTTTGCTTTGCTATTTCAGGGCTGGGGGGCCTCTCTGGACACTGTAGGGATCATTGGAGAAGTTCAGAGTTGGCCATAAGTTTTTCTATGGATTGTCCTGATGGTCTGCTTGACCTGTTTACAGCTTTGGTTTCTTCACGCATGACTTTATCTTAAAGGTGATACATAGTAGAATACATTCTTCCTGTTCATTCCACTTGCCTAGTATTTGCTGTATTGCTGGCTGCCAGATAACCAATGAGAGGTCCACCTCCAGGCTTCACAGTTCAATTGCTAAAATCACCCACCTTAGTCTTCAGCAACAATCAAATATACATAAAGAATGGATTGGATGGATCCATTCACAGGAAGAATGGATTCTACTAAGTATTTGATTGTTAAGTTGGGTGATTTTAGCAATTGTACCCAAATGGCTTGTATAATGTTCTTCAGCATAGGCCACAGACTGCACTTGTCTCCATAGATTCCTCTGTGCTATGTCAGGGTTGGCTTCCCCAGGTGCTGAATTTTGTGATGTCATCACAGATAAGGTTTCCCAGTGCCCCACTCCTGGTGGCATCTGGACCTTCCAGCAGCTTCCCCGTAATATTATTAGTGGGTGAGATGTTGCTATTCTGACCAGTCTACAAAAGACACAACAAAACACCGCCAAAGCTTGTTTGTTCTCCTGGACTTCCATTTGTTAACAACATTTCAGAAGAGTGGAAATTGCAACCTGGAAGATTTCGATTTTCTTTCACAGAGTCCCTCACTGTCTAGGAGCCAATAATCCGTATTGTCAGATCCTCGAATAACTGCCTAGAGGAGCTCATGGATGTTTGTTGGAAGTACACTGCCTCAGAAGAGAGTTAATTCAACTTTGGAATTGTCCTTCCTTGACTTGTATCAGGACTAAATCTCATCATACACTTACAATCTGACTGTACAATCTACAACTATGCAAAATGAGAACGTACCTAAACTATCCAATCGATTTATAACCAATCAAGCAGGTCCTTATACGACATAGTTGTTGGTAGGTCGAAAGGAGATTGTACAGTCAGAATGTAGTTTGTGTCTTGTGCATTAAGGAGTCCAATAAAGTGCACCAAGACAAATATTATTATTATAGACGATTTATATAGCGCCAACAGTTGTGCCAATGATTTGACGGGGGTACAGTTTTTAGGTGGGTGTGGGGTAGGCTTGCCTGAATAAATGAGTTTCCAGGGCTCTCCTAAAGGTGGACAGGTTAGGGGATGACCATCATACTGGGGCAGGGAGTTTCAGAGGGTGGGAGAGGCTTTGGAGAAGTCCTGAAGGTGAGTATGGGAGGAGGTAACAAAGGAGCTAAAGAGCAGGAGGTCCTGGGAGGAATGGAGGGGACGATTTGGGTGATATCTGCAGATGTGGTTGGTGATGTAGCTCAGGGCGATGCTGCACATGGCCTTGTATGTTGTGGTTAGTATTTTGAATCTTATACGGTGGGGTTGGGGAAGCCAGTGAAGGGATTGGCAGAGAGGAACAGCAGTCATGGATCGGTTAGGGAGGTGTATTAGTCTAGCAGCAGCATTCATAATAGGCTGAAGGAGGTATAGCCTGCGTAAGGGTAGGCCATTAAAGAGAGAGTTGCAGTAGTCAAGGCGGGAAATAACCTGTATTGAATACTGAGTGCATAAGTGCATAAGTTGCTTTGTGGTGTCCTTAGTCAGGAAGGGTCGAATCCTGGAGATGTCGCAGAGGTTAAGGCGGCAAGATTTAGAAAGAGATTGGATGTGAAATATGAAAACAGAAGATGTCATCTGACCCAGGTGTCCAAACCCAACAACCAATCACAGCATAAAACAGCAAGACACGTTGTAAGGCTGGCCGCAGGCCAGCCTGTATTTGTGGGAGGAGCCCGGGCACTATTTAAGCCTCCCTCCCTGGCTGTGACAACGTCTGTGACTATTTCCGGTATCGCGGTTTCCGGTTTGCGTTCCAGACGTGATTCTTGCAAACCGCAGCACCGGGCCTTTCGTGGAGCGAGGCGGACGGGCTGTTGGACTGGCGGGAGGTAGGTGGTGTTGGGGGGGGGGGCGGGGGAGGACGGCACTGACAACAGCGGTGGTGCGGATGGCGCAGATGGCGCTGATGGTGGGGCTTATTCCATGTGTGGAAACCATCACTGGTGGATCATTTGGGGGCATGTTTCTGGCCCACGGGAAGGCATATCCACTTTCAGCATGGCCGCCGTTCCGTGGGGGGGGGGGGGAGTCACGTCCGTCAGGGGAGATACAGCCCCCCCCCCGCACAAGCTGGCTTGGTCAGTCTGCTGTTCTTTTCCATCAGGTACATTGCTGGTTCTGTGTCAGGGTACAGGGCAGTGCCCCGGTCGCATGTGTCTCAGCCATGCCAGGTGCTCGCACAGTCACTCATGCGACAGGTGGGGTCAATCGGCCATGGGTGGTGCCATGGAGCAGTTCATCACAGCATTCTCTCAAAGTACGCGTTAGTGCTTGTTCATTCATTCGTTCGCATCACTCATTCAGGTCCTAAGCACGACGCATGTGGTTAGCATTTTTTCTACACATTTAGGATTCCTCATCAGTCGTAGGTTGACGGGGTCATGGCGGGGGCAGCTACTTAGCTGTCTGGTGGTCTTACCGTGGGGGGAGGGTCGTGGGGGGGGTGGATTGCTTGGTATCACTGGGGGCATCTCAGGGCAGTCAGGCGCATGCAGGGGCGTTTGGGGCATGCGGCATGGTCATTGTGGGCTCAGTCGGTGAGGGGGGTGGGGGTGTTGGGGGGGGGGCATCTGATGGCCATCCAGGCTTTGCACCTTTTTTCGTTTTTTTTTTTTTTCAAAGTTTCACGTTTGCTCCACAGGTTCTGTTCCTAGCTCAAGCATTGTAGGATTGTCAGGAAGCCGTGCTTTGGTTGCCATTATCAGGTGTGTTCAGGGATGGGGGGAGGGGGGTGTCAGGGTTAGTAGGGGTTTGTCAGGCGCTTCATTTCTTCAGTAGGGTAAGTAATGTGCTTGATTTTCTGTCCGTGTTAACTCATGTTAGGTACATTACCTTGCGGGTGACTCGTTCGTCTTGTCGCAACTTTTCGCAAACAGAAGGTGCGTGTATTTCTTCAGGTTTCATGGGTTTTTCACATGGGGCAGGTCAGGTTTTCATCTCGTCTTTAGATCCTTACGGGCCAGGATTCACTTAGTTTTCATAGGTTACAGGCTCGCAGCCAACATTTCATACGTCATACGTCGCACTTCACTTCATACGCTTATTTCGGTACCCACCACGCTCTGTGGGTATTTTGTTCTTAGCCCTGAGTGTTCGTTATTAATTTACCTGTTGTAGCGCCGCAGGTCGCTCGGGCTTTCTCAGCACACTCATTCAGGTATAGGGGGGGGGGGGGCGCTTCAGGTTTTCATTCATGCACTGATTGTTACATGATTACATCCTTGGCAGGGTTAGGTCCGTACTTTCAGGGAGAGAGGGGGGGGGGGCCGGGTCAGTATGTAGTTTCTCATGTTCTTGTGCTTTTACCGCAGATTCATCATGTCACATGTTTCTGAGAGTGACGAATTTGCGTTCATTCCGCCATCTGTCACCGGGGGGTCTGTGCATGGCAGCACCCCTTCATTAAGGAGCTGGACGGTGCCCAGGCTCACGGCGGAACTTCGGCGCAGGGGAATTTCTTTTCCAGCTACTGCCAGGAAAGCTGAACTTTTTAGGCTATTGCAATCCAGCACGGGACAGCCACTCCCCGACAACAGCATGTCGCAGGTTTCGGTGCAGAATTCCCTTACACAGATTCATGCTTTGTTGAACTCATTATCCACTTCCATGTCCCAGATGCAGGATAGAATGGAGGTGGTGGAAGCGCATGCGGCCAGAACGCAGGTGCTTCCTGTGTCCCCAGCTCCAGTCCTTTCCGGTGCTCTCACAGGTAACATGGCCGTTCCCCTGCCTTTCACAGCTCCATCACCGTTGGCAGCTCCCCCATCTGTGTCACCGTCTCACTTCATTCCTGCCAATTTGAAGAGAGACATTTTGGATGGGAAGGATGTGAATCTAGCCTCTTTACTAATTGCATCGCAAGACATTACTGAAAACAAATCGTATGCTTGCGGTGAGGTGTCGGTTGTGCTGAAAGTCAAAGACCCCAGACTCAATCGCAAACTCAATGTGGCTGAGTTTGTGCTGGCTTTCGGCATCTTCCGGGACATCATTTGCGCGGTCAGTCCGGATAGGAGGGTGGAGTTGGACCTTTATCTCCACAAGGTGGTAGATCTGGCTCACAAGTATGGGGGTTGCAGTTTCTATGACTATCACCGTTCCTTTTCGGCCAAGGTGGCGGCCACTTGGACTCAGTTCCAGGTGGTCATGTGTTGGAGCAACATTGACATGGAGCTGTTTTGCAGACATTTTGCCAATCAGAAGTCCCCGGTATGCAGCTCCTGTCAGTCTTCAACGCATACCGCTGCTTGGTGTCCTGTGGTTGAGGCCCCGGGTCCGTCAGCGGTTAGCAGACAGGGGGTTGGTGTTTCTTCCACGGGTCCTTCAGGCCAGGTGGACAAGCTGGGTAGGACCATTCATTTTTTAGGAAAATCGCAGGTTTGCAACAATTTCAATCATGCTGGCTGCAATTACAATCAGTGCAGACTCCTGCATGTGTGTTCTAATTACTTCCGGGCTCATCCCAAATCGTCCTGTATGGTCAAACCATTTGGGACCACATGACTAGGCCGGGTGAATGTTGCTGCTTTAGGGGGTTATTTAGAGGATCATCCATCCACGGTGGTCAGGGATTTTCTGTTGAATGGCTTCATGGTTGGGTTCCACACAGGGTTGATCACGTTGCCTATGGAAACGTTTGAGTGTAGAAACCTTGTGTCTGCTGACCAACATGCCTCATTAGTTGATCAATTGTTGGGTGTAGAAGTTGCCAAAGGTTTTGTGATCGGGCCTTTTTCTTCCTCTCCGTTCGGCATGTGGAGGGTTAGCCCCATTGGGGTTGTATGTGGCAAATTTTCAAATAAATACCGTCTCATCTACGATTTGTCCGCTCCTCATTGCTCACGCATTCCCAGCATCAACTCACTGATTCCTTCGGAAGAGTTTTCTTTGAAGTATTCTTCGGTTGATTCAGCCATTCAGCTTATTCTTCAGTTGGGTCAAGGGGCTTGGTTATCCAAGGCGGATGTTGCTGATGCGTTCAAGTTACTCCCAATCAGTGCGGCACGCTGGCAATGGCATGGCATCAGGTGGCGGGACTGTTATTATTTTGCCACAAAGTTAACTTTTGGGGCCAAAAGCAGTCCCTGTTTGTTCGATATTTTCTCCCAGGCTCTCCATTGGATCCTGGGTCATCAAAAAGGCTGCCAGGGGGTGGTGCACTATCTCGACAATTTTTTGCTCGTGGAGGATCCATCCAGGGCTCCTAGGGACCTGCAGTATCTCATGGATTTGTTTACAGAGCTGAACGTGCCATTGGCTGTCCACAAAGTGGAAGGTCCCGCCAAGGTCATACATTTTTTAGGCATCACGCTGGATTCCAGGCGCATGATTGCAAGTTTGCCCAAGGTGAAGCTGGACAGAATACGTCTGACCATCCATGCGTTTGTTTGTTCGGCCGTCTGTTCAAAAAAGGAGTTGCAGTCACTCTTGGGCATGCTCAATCATGCGATGCGAATCATTCCGCAAGGCAGGGCTTTTGTTTCCAGACTTTTGGCCCTCTTGCCCCTTAGCCAGGATGCGGACGCTCGTGTCAGCTTGCAAGCTGACGCACGCGCTGACCTGATCATGTGGGATCACTTTTTGCGGGACTGGAATGGCATTTCATTGCTTGTGCCTCAGCCTTCCAGCTCTTCACCCAGGGTGTTCTCGGATGCAGCGGCATCAGGAGGGTTTGCGGCCATGTGTGGGGTGGAATGGCTGGCTGGTCGTTGGCCTCGGGAGGTGTTTCAGTTACCGAAATTCGCTCAGACTTCGGCTTTATTTGAAATCTACCCAATTGTGGCTGCAGCTGTCACTTGGGGGCCGGTCTGGACGGGAAGTTCAGTTATTTTTTTCACGGACAATCAGGCCACGGCCAACATCATCAACAAAGGCAGGTCAGGGTCCCTGGCCATTATGGCCTTCATGCGCAGATTGACATGGTTGGGGTTGACTCACAGGTTCCATTTTCAGGGGGAATTCATCAGTGGGGATTTTAATAGGGCGGCCGATGCTTTGTCACGTTTCAAATTCAGTCAATTTTTCTTACAGCATCCGGAAGCAGAACGGTTGGGCAAGCCAGTCCCTCCTTTTTGCCTTCTCACCATGGACTGACAAGATTCTGGACACAGATGATCAGTTTGGCCAACGCAATACGTTTAAAGCCTACTCCACGGGGTGGAGGAGTTTTCTCAGGTTTTTGAGATGGCATCCTTCTAGCAGCCCGTGGGATATCCGTTCTGTCATGGCATTTGCGGCCTATTGCCACAGCGAGTTGGCTTTGTCCGCCAGTACCATCAAATCTTATCTCGCAGGCATTCAGCATTTTAGGTCCATCCAAGACCCTGCTAGTCCGTCCATTTTTGCCATTCACCCTCTCAAAGCCTTGCTGAGGGGTGTGCAGAAAGCTCAGGGTCAGGCTCAGGCGGCCAGGCTGCCCATTTCTGGTTGGATGGTTCGGGACATTTCGGATTTACTTTCGGCATCCACTTTTGGCGTAGGTCCCAGTCTGGTGATCAAAGCAGCGGTATATTTAAGTTTCTTTGGGTTCCTCAGACCAGGGGAGGTGTCACGGGTCAGCAACCATGCACCTTTTCTGTCCAAGGGTAGTCTTAGCAGGTTCTCGGACCACTTCGCTCTGCAGCTTAACAATAACAAGCCCAAGCAGGTGGGTCAGGGGTATGCAGTTAAGTTCTATGGTACCAGCAGTAGGTGGTGTCCACTCCAGGTACTTGATGCGCTTGGCGTGTTTTTTGCGGCATCTCCTCAGCACAGCCCGTTGTTACCATTTCCATCCGATCCAGTGACATCCAAACAGTTCATGACACATGTTAGGTTGTTAATCGCCAAGTTGGGGTTGGACCCCAAATCATTCACGGGTCATTCATTCAGAATCGGGGCAGCATCTGCCGCATCCAAACAGGGAGTGCCGCCTCATATCATCAAGCACATGGGGCGCTGGAATTCCGCCTGTTTTAGCAGGTATATCCCCGATCCACAGGAAGAAGTCAGCAGGGCATTCGCCTCTTCGTTAAATGAATCTCGGTTTGTGCAGCACCATCAAACACTCTATTTATTCACCTATCCACGTGTCTTTTTGCCCTCTTTTCAGGTATACTGACCTACAGGCCGAGGCACAATGCAGGTCTTAGTTAGGTTGCTCTCAGGTGTCGAGGAGGGCTCTGATTACAAGTTGTAAGGCTGGCCGCAGGCCAGCCTGTATTTGTGGGAGGAGCCCGGGCACTATTTAAGCCTCCCTCCCTGGCTGTGACGACGTCTGTGACTATTTCCGGGTACCCACCCTCCCGGTTCCCACTTTCTCGGTATTTACAAGCAAGCAGGTATTCATACAGGGTATGCCCTCTTTTCAGGTATACTGACCTACAGGCCGAGGCACAATGCAGGTCTTAGTTAGGTTGCTCTCAGGTGTCGAGGAGGGCTCTGATTACAAATGTATACAAATACATTTAAAAGCCAACTTCACATTCCTGCAGTAATGAGTCAACCTGTCGGGCTTGTAGTGCTATTTATGTCCCGGTTGGAAAGATTTCCTTTCATTTCCTGGCCTGTAGACAGTCGTCACCCTTCCATTCAAATCGGAATTACAGAACATATGTGGATATTGATTTTACTTTGGGGAAAACATCACATGTGATGGAAGTTGTTTGTGAACGGAGCAGGCTGCTGCGTCAGCAATTTCTTATCATATATTGTAGCAGCTACGCTGGCAGAAAGATGTTCTGAATACTTCCAAATAGAGGAAAACATTCTGTCCATCTTCAGACTTCACAAATCCGGTCAACCACCAGATTCTTCAGAGTGTCGAGCATACTCAAATCCTCTAAAGCCCGGGAAACCACCAGATACTACAGAGCCAAGGCTATCCTCAAATCCTCTTAACTTTAGAGAGCCACCAGATGCTTCAGAGCCTAGTGCATCCCCAGGTTCCTTGTAGACCAGAAAACCACCAGATCCACCTGGCTCCAGTGCATCCCCAGATCTCCCATAACCCATGGCAGACCCCCCAGAGCACCGTGCATCCCCAGAACCCCTTAAAGCTCAGAGAACGACCAGATCTTCCAGAGCCCAGAGCATCATTAGATTCTATTAAGCACAGGGCATTGCCAGTTCCTCTAGAACCCAGAGCATCCTCAGATCCTATTAAGCACAAAGCATCCCCAAATTCTCCATAACCAAGAGTATCCACAGATCCCTTTAAGCACAGGGCAGTTCCAGGTTCCCCCAAAGCCCAGGGCATCCCCAGATCATTAAAACTCAGAGAACTATCAGATTCTGCAGAACAAAAGGCAGCCTTAGATTCCCTAAGCCCCAGAGGATGCCCAGGTCTCTTAAAGCCCAGAACTTCTCCTGAGCTGGTAAAATCTAGACCATCTACAGATTCCATTAATCCTAGGGCATTGCCAAATTTCACAGAGCATTCCTGAATCCTCAGAGCCCAGGGCATTACCAGATTCCCCACAGCCCAGAACATTCCTAGATCCAGGACAACCCATAGCATCCTCAGATTACCAAACGCCCAGTGCATCCACGGATAACGCAGAGCCCAGGCCAACCTTAGATCTGTCAGACCCAAAGGAATGCCCAGATCTCCTGGAGTCCAGGGTGCCCACAGATCTTGTGCGAAAAACAAAAACAAAACACTGAGTCAGATAGACGACACAGTACCAAATGCCACATAAGTGAGCCCTTGGAAATAATTACTAGAATTGTATAATAGTAAATTTTATGAAATTATTGAAAAAAGACCAATTGTAGAAAATACAACATTTCAACACCTAACGCTATAAATAGACATATAAGTCTTGGCACAAGCACAAACAACAAACACACACAAGGCAAAATAATAGACACCACCCAAATAAAATATTGTCACCAATAATGCACTGTATATACAGATTAGGGTAAGCGCATCACCAACCAAGCCTATATCTCATTAAATTGAAGGCAATGGCCGTTGCAGTATTCCAAAAAATTATTTATAAAAGGGTATATACCAGTACGTGGCTAATGGGGGGGCTGTGTGACAGGGCCAGTCCAAGGAGTGAGAACAGAAAAGCCATCTGCAGGGGCCCTTTGAATGACATTAATCTGTGGACTTGCAACTCTGATTACCCTTCATAGCCAAATGAACCACATATGACCTATGGACCTGCAGACGGCTTTTTCTGTTCTCACTCCTTGGACTGACCCTGTCACACAGCCCCATCCCCTTTTAGCCACGGACTGGCATATACCCTTTTATATATCATTTTTTTTTATACTACAACGGCCGTTGCCTTCAATTTAATAAGATATAGGCTTGGTTAGTGATGTGTTTCCCTCAATCTGTAGGCATTGAAATTCATTAAATTTACTATTATACAATTCTGGTAATTATTTCCCAGGGCTCACCTATGTGGCACTTGGTACTGTGTCATCTATCGGACTCAGTGCTTATTTTTTCATATGCTGTTTTGGTCACTGAGCCCCGCTCGTATTGAGTGTGTGGATAAATACCGGTTGGTACTGTGATGTACCCCGTCTTAATGGTTCGATTTCCTCCTTTTTGTTATATGCTTGCCCACAGATCTCACAGAGCTAAGGGCTTGGCCAAATTCCCCATATCCCAGAGAATTCTCGTTTTCACTACAGCCTAGAGCAGGGGTGCCCAACCTTTTGATGAGTGAGGACCATCGAACGAAGCAACTTGGTAACCAGTCACAGGCCAAAATAAGTGTAATGGGCGGATGACAGGTCTGTATCTATGCTGCATATGCAGAACGGATATGGACACAGCCCATGCTACTCTATGAGTCCTTCAATTCAATCTGATAGAAGGGGGTGGCTCCCCTTCTGTTTTTTTTTTTTTTTAGCGTATCAGATTGAAGGTAAGCAGGGGTAAATGGACATAGAGGTGAATGGAAGGTCCGATTGGGTCCTAAGGCTGCTTTCACACTGATGCACCGGCAAAGTGCAGGTTAGCTCCACTTTGCCATAGACTTCTATTATATCCTTACGGTATAGTGCACTTTCTCAAAGCTCACCAAACCCACAGGTAATAACAGAAGTCTATGGCTCAGTGCAGGTAACCTGCAGGTGCGGGATTAGTTTAACAGCAGCCTAGTAACCATTAAAGAACAGATATGCCCATATATACACTGATTTCAGTAACAAACACACCTTTAATAACAGTCTTCCATTCAGTTTTCCCCGGCTGTTGCTGTCCCAGGCAGAGTACATTTGGTATCGATTGTGACCGGAGGTGGCGCTATACAGGAAGCATCAGCTTATGTGGCTCCGCTCTGCAGCTTCTTGCTTTCTCTACCGCCGGCTTCATTCACAACACTGATGCTCTGGGATGGTGGGTCGCCAACCTGCGATCTGAGCTTGTCAAACCACCATCCCAGAGCAGGAGGTCGCGGGCCACATTAGAGGGTTCCGCGGGCCACTGGTTGGGCACCCCTGGCCTAGAGCATCCCAGAATCCCCATGAGCACAGGACAACCTATGGTCCTCTATAGTATCCCCAGATTCCCCCAATCCTTTAGAGTTCAAAGCATTCCCAGATCCCCTAGAACCTAGGACATGCCAGTTTCCCCAGAGCCCAGGACATACCTAGAACCCAGGGCATGAGGACAGAATGTAGTAAGTTCCTCAAGGTGAAGCTGATCTGGACATCCTTTGCTCCATATGAAGCATTATACAGGAAAGCCAACGTTCTATAGAACAAATTACCATATTCTTCCACAAATAACAAGGATCTGGGAATCAATGTGTCCAACTCTGAGAGTTTCCTTGGTAATGAATGGAACTCCTGAGCCCCGAATGTGGTTATTGTGCAGTTATAATGCAACAAACTCAGTCACTAAAGGTTCCGCGGGCCACTGGTTGGGCACCCCTGGCCTAGAGCATCCCAGAATCCCCATGAGCACAGGACAACCTATGGTCCTCTATAGTATCCCCAGATTCCCCCAATCCTTTAGAGTTCAAAGCATTCCCAGATCCCCTAGAACCTAGGACATGCCAGTTTCCCCAGAGTCCAGGACATACCTAGAACCCAGGGCATGAGGACAGAATGTAGTAAGTTCCTCAAGGTGAAGCTGATCTGGACATCCTTTGCTCCATATGAAGCATTATACAGGAAAGCCAACGTTCTATAGAACAAATTACCATATTCTTCCACAAATAACAAGGATCTGGGAATCAATGTGTCCAACTCTGAGAGTTTCCTTGGTAATGAATGGAACTCCTGAGCCCTGAATGTGGTTATTGTGCAGTTATAATGCAACAAACTCAGTCACTAAAGGGTTGATTTATTAAAACTGGAGCGTGCAAAATCTGATGCAGCTGTGCATGGTAGCCAATCAGCTTCAATTTTCAGCTTGTTCGATTAAGCTTTGACAAAAAACCTGGAAGCTGATTGGTTTCCCTGCAGACCCGCACTGGATTTTGCACTCTCCAGTTTTGGTAAATCGATCCCAAAATGTCACTAAATTGTGAATCCCGAATGACCACCAAAAATATGTCCACTTATAACAAGAACAACAAAAATGGAAGAACTCCAGATTGGCCCACCATCTCAGTGGGGCCCCAATGGATCCCATGCCCAGGGATCTCCAACCAGCCCTCAGGAATACTCACACTGTCCACGTCCTCTGTGTCTCATACAGTCCTCCAGTCGCTGCTCTCACAGGGCTTGTTTGTTCCGTTGTTATCAGATAAAAATGTAATCATTAAACTTTCTGGTTAAACTTCAAGCAAAGTTTTCCTGACTGCAAAGAAAAACAACGAGAGAGAGAAAACACCATGCACCCTCCACCACGGCACATTACATCACTCTATCTATCTATCTATCTATCTATCTATCTATCTATCTATCTATCTATCTATCTATCTATCTATCTCTCTCTCTCTCTCTCTCTCTCTATGTATCTATGTATCTATCTATCTATGTATCTATCTATCTATCTATCTATCTATCTATCTATCTATCTATCTATCTATCTATCTATCTATCTATCTATCTATCTATCTCTCTCTCTCTCTCTCTCTCTATGTATCTATGTATCTATCTATCTATGTATCTATCTATCTATCTATCTATCTATCTATCTATCTATCTATCTATGTATCTATCTATCTATCTATCTATCTATCTATCTATCTATCTATCTATCTATCTATCTATCTATCTCTCTCTCTCTCTCTCTCTCTCTCTCTCTCTCTCTCTCTCTCTCTCTCTATGTATCTATCTATCTATCTATCTATCTATCTATCTATCTATCTATCTATCTATCTATCTATCTATCTATCTATCTATCTATCTATCTCTCTCTCTCTCTCTCTCTCTCTCTCTCTCTCTATGTATCTATCTATCTATCTATCTATCTATCTATCTATCTATCTATCTATCTATCTATCTATCTATCTATCTATCTATCTATCCCAGTCTCCTGGCACTCAAAGGAATACCAAAATGATTTGTATTCTCTACAAATTGATACAAAAATGTAGAAAGTTTAAATGCAAGCAGTAAACAGTAAAAACATGAACCCTTCTGGTTGAAGGAAATCCACCGTATTACCAATCAAGTTACGACACTCTCCCTAGACCTCTCCCCAGCACAATTTTTAATAGACCACCCCACCACCCCGATAAAAACATATTATTGCTCTCTAGCCATGCACATGGTAAACGCTGCAAAGATGTGTATACCACTTTGGTGGCGAGACCCCAACCCCCCCACGATAGCAGAATTGCTTAGACGCATAAATAAAACCGCAGAGATGGAGGAACTTGCCCACCGAGCAAAGGAGACTCAGGTTCAATTTACCAAGATATGGTCATGCTGGGTTCGCTTTACTACAACAGACGAATACGCCAAACTCATGACCCAACCAACTGAGTTAAACCCCCAAATTCTCTAGGCGGAGGAGAATGGAAACCCTGTCCTTCCTATCCCTCATCCCTCTTCACGGTTTTCAACCAGATGTCCTGAAACCCTTCCCCTCGTCTTTTCCATCCTGTGACCCTAATTAGGCTAGTCCAAATTTCCTTTTACCTTTACTATTATAACCCACAAGTTACCACGCCATGCTACAGAATTACAACTGTATAAGACTAACGCGTACCTCATAAGGATAACAGAGCAGACATGACAAACAAAGGTCATGATACAAATATTGCGGATTTCTACATCCTCCAAAGATTTGTTACCTTTGGAGTCAAGGAGACATAGATGCCTCCTAACGATAACTTTCCACCAAACACACAATATACAACAAGCAAAAACGGGTTATAGGACAGGAATTCTAGCTGAATGCAACATTAACACTAAAGATATGTTACGTATGTTATCAGATTTATTTAGTGCCTATGGAAAGGAACAGAGGGCGGGAGGTGTGGTCTCCCTCCCCGACACAGTGTGGTCCAAGTTGGGGTGTCGGGGAGGAAAAGACTATACCCCTAACCTAGTTCCCAACCGTCAATTTGATACGCCATGTTTAAAAGATCCGCTCATATATACCTACATCCTAGTGTACCAATTGTATCTAACTATGTACCTCACCCACTATGGGATTTTAATGTCTGTTGATGTGTACAAGTGTTCTTATGTTATATGATCTTTGTTACCTGTAAATCTTTCAATAAACATTATTGAAAAAAAAAACAAAAAAACAAAACAAAACAAAAACTGTAAAAATATGACTAAATTGGATTGGATTTAATACATGTAGTACCCTCTAGCAGGACTAGAGTGCTAGTGATACAATTTTTGTTAGTGTAGGTAAATTAAGTCTCCTCCCGGCCAATCAGGATGTGGGTCCTGAAACCTGTCCCCTGATTGGCTGCCAGAAGGAGGAGGGACGGAGACACAGGGGAAGTGAGGAAGCAGCCCGAAGATAAGCCACCCAGAGCGTTGCCCGCAAGATGAGGTAAGTGCAGGGCTCCGACTACCAGCTGACTGAACCGGGGGGTGCCCCCATAACCCAGCCAGATTGTTTGCCCCCCCAAATAAAAATAAAACACTAGTCACCACTAGATACCAACTGACTACACGGGGGGTGCCCCCGTGACGCAGCCAGATTGTTTGCCCCCCCCCCCAAATAAAAATAAAACACCAGTCACCACTAGATCTGACAAGAGCTATCAGACCATAGCAAATTCCCTTTGCACGCAGGGACCGGGGGCCCCTTAGTGTAGCAAAAAGTGCCAGCTGTACTTTTCCTGTGGCTACTGCTCCCAGTACCACCTCTTCAGGCACTGCCAGCCTGCCTGGCTGAAGCTGCTCCTTTCACTAGTCCTCCTGGCTACTTCTCCACAGTCTTCCCAGACTGACTCTACATCCATCCCAGACTAATTGTATCCAGTCCCTTCAGGCATGCCTCTCAGTCTTCTTACTGTACCATTTACCAGCCCTCTTGGGTGTCTTCCTCCCTAGTGATTTGCCCGACACTGTCTTCCTGCTGTCCTCTCCTTGCTCCTGTGCCTCCTGGTCAGGATCCCCCTGTGTGTCATGAAGAAGAGTCCCTTCCGTATCCGAGCCCAGGCCTAAGTTTACCCCCCAGACTAGGGGGCTACCCTCAAAGGTCTCTGACAGCCTAACACTCCATACCCATCTTTGACCCAAACTCCACACTGCCCCACCTGGGCTGACCCTGAGTATTTGAGGGGGCCTGCCAACCCATCTGTTGGGTATTGGTTAGGGCCCTCAGTCCACTCCAGCCTGCGCCTCCTAGACCTCTCCCAACTGCTTCTGGAATCTTCTCAAAGTTTCCAGCAAGCAGGGAGGAGTCACCAGAGATGCTGTTGAGTCACCCAGCCCTTCCTGAGTCTCTCAAAACCCTGACACAGAAAATAAACTAACAGGCTTGGGTGTCAGCTAAGCCTGAATTTGCATACACTAAAAAAAAATCCTATCACTAGCACTCTAGCCATACTAGGGGTTGCTACATACATTTAATAAACATTTTTATTTTTTTACGCTGTATCTTTTTTATCAACTTTATTGCTATCACACGGGATGATCAACATCCCTTGTGGTAGCATGGGCCATGACAGGTCCGCATTTTGAAACGATCTGGGGTCTACTAGACCCCATGTTGATGAGGACAAGGGCCTCATCCCCACAACCCTGGCCGGTGTGACTTTTAATGAGTGATCTCTGTATTACGGGAGCCGACAATTCATTATAGCCGCAAGTGATTTTAAATGACTTTTTTTCCTTCAGAAATTACACTTTGTGAAAGGGACAGTTCTAAGCACAAGAAACATGCGCCCCATTCACAGGCATACTATGCACACCTCCCAGGTACGAAATTTAAAGGAATATTACACTTTTATTGTTTCACTTCGAATTTGCCGCGAACACCCAAATTGTTCAGTTTGCCAAACAGGCAAACAGGCAATGTTCGAGTCGAAGATGAGTTCGACCCGAACTCAAAGCTCAACCCTATTCTGCACCATGTACATAGCACACTTCTTAATTCTGTACTTATTACATATTGCACCCCTTAACTCTTCACCCTGTACATAGTGCTGTCTGTGTGTGTTTGTATGTACTATCTATCTATCTATCTATCTATCTATCTATCTATCTATCTATCTATCTATCTATCTATCTATCTATCTATCTATCTATCTATCTATCTATCTATCTATCTATTTATCTATCTATCTATCCAGATCTCTGCTGTGTTGTTTCCATAGTACGGCTACAATCCCTGTCCATGTTGTTTGTGATTTGTACATAATTCTCCTGGACATTTTGAAGGTTCTCAGTCAGTGATGACGCGGGTGGTATATATCGGTCTGTAGCGCATTGTTCTGACCTGGCTGTACTCTGATCTCTGGACGCTCATCTCTCCTCTGATTGCTTAGATTCCTAAAAATCAGTGTTTTCCCTTTACCTTTCCCCACACTGCTCTCTCACCCCATTCCACTTCCACAGCTCCAGACAATAATACAAGAGTTCCTCCGAAAACACAGACTTACAATCCAGGCAGGGTCATGACCTGACATCTGACTGACTGACACACACACCAGCTGAAAACTGAAACTAGGCTTGCAGTGTGAGCTACTCTTGTGTAACCCTAGCAGATCTTACATTTCATTCTCTGTGTTTTACTCATATTTGGGATTATCTGGCCTTCACCATAATAAAGCTACAGTGTCACGGTTCAGTCTAAAGGATATTGAGCATTCCGGAGCATTGTGCCTGTACGTTGGCTCAGAAGTCTGCATTATAACATAATGATTATAATGTAATCTAACTAGAATGCAATAGTCATAAACTATACACCTCAGTCTGTATATATAATCTTCCACAGCCAATTAAGTAGACTTTTCACAGTGCCTCTGAGGCTGCAGGCTTCATTACACGATTCTGTCCTGTTGTGGGTGAGTAACACATCAATCCCTCCCCCAAACGTCTCCTAACCAACCAAAATCTGGTGCCCCTAACCCCTTGATCCTCGCATAAGCATGTCAAAACCATGCAAATTCACTTGAATGGGTAGTTTTTAGCAAGTGATACAAGCAAGCAAGTGATACAAGCAACACGGGGGGTTAATTCTTGGCCTTTTTGCTGCCCTCTAGTGCTAGTTTGGCAGTATGATAAAATCAGGTGAGTGCAGCGATGACTGCTGAGATGAGTTCTGCTGCCTCCTAGTGCTCACTTGCCAGTATGGCAGAATCAGGTGAGTGCCGTGATTTGTGCTGAGATGAGCTCTGCTGCCCTCTAGGGTAGATGTCTCCAAACCTGTGGCTAGGGTCAGGGGCAAATCCTCAATGTGCACAGAATGAGGATTCAGCTCAGCAGAGGATGCCTATGGTCTTTGCTTACCCCTCTAACCTCCCTCCTTTTTTATCACAGTCTCCAGAGCAGGTTCTGGAGACCAGGGCTGCCAGCGTCCTAGCAACCAATGACGTGCTTGCCCCAGCATTCACAGGAGGACAGAACTACCTCTGACTAGACCTGCTCCACCTTCTAGCTCCCACCCTGCTACTATAGTGATATTATAAGGATTAGAATGGTTATAGGGGCGGGGGGACTGTGATGGGGACCCTGAAGTAATGGGGGACTCTAATGGGGACCCTGAAGTAAGGGAGGACACTGATGGGGAACCTGATGTAAAGGGGACTCTAATGGGGACCCTGATGTAAGGGAGGACTCTGATGAAGATCCTGATGTAAGGGTGGGGCTCTGATGGAGGCTCTGATTAAAGGGGGTTGAGGGGAGATGTAAGGAGAATGTGATGGAAACTCTGATGTAAGGGGGATTTTGATGACAAAGAAACTCTGATAGGGACCCTGGTATATTATGAGGATTACTCTGATGTTAGGGATACTCTGATGGGGACCCAAATGTAAAGGGGGATTCTTTGTAAGGCAATCTATAACAGGGACCCAATGTAAGGGGGGCTCTGTGTAAGGGGATCTATGACATGGACCTAAATGTAAGGGAAGAACTCTGTGTAAGGGGATCTATGACAGGGACCTAATGTAAGGGGGGACTCTGTTTAAGGGGATCTATGACAGGGACCCAATGTAAGGGGGGGCTCTGTGTAAGGGGATCTATGACAGGACCCAAATGTAAGGGGGACTCTGTGTAAGGGGATCTATGACAGGGACCTAAATGTAAGGGGGGAACTCTGTGTAAGGGAATCTATGACAGGGACCTAAATGTAAGGGGGGAACTCTATGTAAGGGAATCTATGACAGGGAACCAATATAAGGGGGACTGTGATGGGAACAGTAATGTAAGGGGGGGGGGTGGTTTCTGAAGGGAACTCAGATTTAAGGGATAACTCTGATGGGGACTGTGATGAAAAAGGGTCTCTTACAGGGACTCTGATGTAAGGGGGACTCTGCTGGGGACCCTTCTGTAAGGGGCTACTCTGATGGAGACTGTGATGTAAGGGGGTCTCTGATAGGGACCCTGATGTAATGGGGATTCTGCTGGGGATCCTGATATAAGGGGTCTCTGGTGGGGATCCTGGTGTAAGGGGTGACTGTGATGGGGACTGTGATGTAAGGGTGGCTCTGATGGGGATCCTGATGTAAGGGGACTATGATGGGGACCATGATGGGGTCTCTTACTAAAGTTCTTTCTCTTTTGTTCTCTTTTTGAGTCATTTGTTTACAAAATGTATTTATTTTTAGTCCACAAACATTTGGATGGAGACTGTGATGTAAGGGGGTCTCTGATAGGGACCCTGATGTAAGGGGGATTCTGCTGGGGATCCTGATGTAGGGGTCTCTGATGGGATCCTGGTGTAAGGGGGTGACTGTGATGGGGACCCTGATGTAAGGGGTCTCTGATGGGGATCCTGATGCAAGGGGATGACTGTGATGGGAACTGTGATGCAAAGGGTGGCTCTGATGGGGATCCTGGTGTAAGGAGTCTCTGGTGGGGATCCTGGTGTAAGGGGGTGACTGTGATGGGGACCCTGATTTAAGGGGTCTCTGATGGGGATCCTGATGTAAGGGGGTGACTGTGATGGGGACCCTGATGTAAGGGGTCTCTGGTGGGCATCCTGATGTAAGGGGTCTCCGATGGGGACTCAAGGGACCCACATGTAAGGGGGGACTTTGTGTAAGGGGATCTATGAGAGGGAGCCAATGTAAGGGGACTCAAATGTAAGGGGGGACTCTGTGTAAGGGAATCTATGACAGGGACCCAATGTAAGGGGGACTGTGATGGGAACAGTAATGTAAGGAGAGGGTGGTCTCTGACGCGGATTCAGATTTAAGGGATGACTCTGATGGCGACTGTGATGAAAGAGGGTCTCTGACAGGGAGTCTGATGTAAGAGGGACTCTGCTGGGGACCCTTCTGTAAGGGGCTACTCTGATGGAGACTGTGATGTAAGGGGGTTTCTGATAGGGACCCTGATGTAAGGGGGGATCTGCTGGGGACCCTGCTGTAAGGGGTCCTTGGTGGGGATCCTGGTGTAAGGGGTGACTGTGATGGGGACCCTACTGTAAGGGGTTTCTGGTGGGGATCCTGATGTAAGGGGACTCTGATTGGGGACCATGATGGGGACTCTTACTAAAGTTCTTTCTCTTTTGTTCTGAGTCATTTGTTTATAAAATGTATTTATTTTTGGTCCACAAAAATTAGAAATATATATAATGTGGCCATTTTACTGAAAAGTATGGAAACCCGTGCTCTAGGGGGTCACTTGGAAGTTTCATAAAATCAAATAAGTGTAGAGATGTGTGCTATGAGGAGCTCTGCTACCCTCTCGTGTTCACTTGACAGAAAGAATCAGATGAGTACAGTGCGGTGTGCAGAGAGAAGCTCTGTTTCCCTCTAGTGCTCAATTGGCAGTATGACTAGGTCATGTATGTGCAGTGATTTGTGAAAAGAAGTGCTCTGCTTCCCTCTAGTGTTCACTTGACAGTATTACAGAAGTGACATGTAGAAGGCACACAACTTGTTTTTCTGCAGAGAGGGGCCATTGACCTTTACTCTACCGTCATTCCTGCAGATCAGTAATCCAAACAGCGGTGTTTATCCCTGACATTTCC
This sequence comes from Lithobates pipiens, assembly GCF_037356315.1. Lineage (NCBI taxonomy): Eukaryota > Metazoa > Chordata > Amphibia > Anura > Ranidae > Lithobates > Lithobates pipiens. Next base: position 613,323,135 of record NW_027507758.1, on the reverse strand, counting down.
AGTTTGACCAGGACAGCGGAAGGGACGTGTTCCTGCTATCTATGCTGATTATTAACTTGCTGAGCTGAACAGATTATTGTTATGATTTTACAAAACATTAACTTAATTTCCTCTCATTTTTCTCTTTTTGTTTGTTCCTTTCTTGGAAATTTTTTGCACACGTTTTTGTTGGCAATTCAGTTGCTTTGTAAAAAAAAAAAATAATAATTTTACATGCAGAATTGCAGTTTAATCAAATGAAGTAGAGCAAATTAAATCTGGCCGACCTCCCATTCATTCCCATTGGAAATTCTGAATGGATCTGATAAAAACTCCTGTCCAGTCAGCAGGCTCGGTGTAAGGGAGAACTGCGATCGGTGCCAAACCATGTAAGTCCCTGCCCCACTTCTTCTTATATAGGACAGCTACCCACCTGCTGGGCGTTGTAACCCTTCACCATATTGCGCCAAACTCCTAGCTAGCATTAGGTCCCATTCACACCTGAGCATTTTGCAGCTCGAAGCTCCAGAACGCAGGAGAAAATATCAATTATTCCCTATGGAGATGGTTGGTTCACATCTCCACTCCTTGTTGCCTGAATCCAAACACCTGAATCTCCAAAAAGCTTTGTGGCTTTTTTTTTTTTGTCGCTTAAGTCGGGAAGATTGGGGCATTTTTGAAGCATTTTTTTCCCCCATAGAAATGCACTAAAAAAGTTAAGTTTGCAAGTTTTTGATGAATTTTCATGCATTTTTGACCCCTTTTCACTGAAGAATGTCAGGATAAGGAGCTCTCTGTGGACATTGTGAGTAGGACCCTTTGCCTTGAGCTTCAGGTGTGTCGGAGCTTTGAGGGTTATTCTGCGTACACACGACCAGGTTTTCCCATCGGAATAAACTCTGAAGGTTTTTCCGACAGAGTTCCTCTGAAACTGTCTTGCCTACACACGATCACACCAAAGTCCGATCGTCAAGAATACGGTGACGTACAACACGTACGACGGGACTAGAAAAAGGAAGTTCAATAGCCAGTAGCCAAAAGCTTCTGTCTCGTACTTGCTTCATGCGTCGTTTTTGGTCCTTCGGAACAGCGCACAGACGAGCGGTTTTCCCGATAGTAATTGATTCCGTCGGAAATATTTAAAACATGTTCTATTTCTAGGTCCGTTAGAATAAAAAAAAAAGAAAAAAAAAAAGTCTGATGAGGCATACACACAATTGGAATATACGATGAAAAGATTCCATGGGACTTTTTCTGTCGGACATTCCGCTCGTGTGTACGCGGCATAACTGCGCTGATCCAAAAAGTGCTTGTGCAATATAACCGCTAAAGCGGTCTCTATACTTTGTATACAACTTATGCAATAAAACCTAGAAACTGCAAAGTGCAATGTGCCAGTAAATCATTATAAAGTGCAAATTATCATGTGCAAAATATCATGGGTAAAATATTACAACCCCAGAATATAAATATTTTTCAACGATCCCCAGAGTTCATTTCCGTATCTCATATATATTCAAAGTGGATAATGTGCTTCAATCCACATGCGTGCTCTAAGAAAAGTGAACTTTCCACCACCACCTTCTGAAATGGGTCCTCACCAGAACCTCGAAAAAGTTTTGCCTTTTTGGGATAACCACTCCACTATCTTGGTTTTCCTCCACCTGGATTACCACTAGATGCTCCTCACATCTTCATGCCAGTCTTAGCCCTTGTACACACGGTCGGGCATTCCGAAGGAAAATGTCCGATCGGACCGTGTTGTCGGATAATCCGACCATGTGTGGGCTTTATCTGACGTTTTCCCTCAGAATGTCCGACCGACAAATTTTGAGAGCTGGATATAAAAATTTTCCGACAATATGATCCGATCGGACTTTGTCCGATCGTTTGTAGAGAATTCCGATCGGACAAAGTGCCACGCATGCTCAGATCAAATTCCTAGACCAAAGTTATTGGCTACTAGCCTGAACGTAGTCCCAACCTAACTAAATAACGTCATCACGTTACGTACGATCAGATTTTTTTAACAACTTTGTCCGACCGTTTGTATGCAACACCAGTTTCGGACAAAATCCGTCCGACAAAATCCGACGGATTTTGTTGTCGGAATGTCCGACCGTGTGTACAAGGGCTAAGTTTCTCATCAAAATCAGATTAAACATCCATCATTGCGCAATGTACTTAAAGTGGTTGTATACCCACATTTTTTACTTTTACCTACAGGAAAGCCTATAATAAGGCTTACCTGTAGGTAAAAAAAATATCTCCTAAACCTGTACGTTTTAGGAGATATTCCCCTCGGTATGTGCCGCTGACTGCAGCGGCGCATGCGCACAAGGGGGTTCTCTCCGTGAAAATCCGGCAGCGCTCGTCCGGCCGGACTGCAATCTCCCGCGCGCATGCGCGGGAGTGACGATATCGCGGCTCCGGCCACTCACAGCGCCGGAGCCGCGATACCCGGAAGAGACGCTGAGGGAGCATGTCGGCTCCCTCGGCGTGGATCGGGCCAGATGTCGGGGCCTCGTTCTAAGGTAAGTATTTCATAATGAGCTAGTATGCGGTGCATACTAGCTCATTATGCCTTTTGCTTTGCAGGTTTAAAAAAAAAAAAAAAAATGCGGGTTTACTACCGCTTTAAAAATATGTTAATTTTAGCCAATAAAACAATATCCAGAATGTCTAAAATCTACACTCACAATTTAAAGTGCCTCTGGACCAGCACTGAGTCTTTCCAGCAGTTTGTTTTAAGGTTCAGCTCCGGTCGTATTTGATTACCGGAATCGGCGTGCGTTCTAAGCCTCGATCTGATGTGGGTCAGTGACGGGAAGTGACGTCAACCGTTACCCAGAAGCCTCTACGTGTTTCGCACACACACATGCGTCATCAGGATTTTTTAAGTAGATGAATGATGCTCAATGATGGATGTTTAATCTGATTTTTATGAGATACTAATGCCACGTACACACGATCGGAATTCCGGCCAGAAAAAAACCGATGAGAGCTTTTCATCGGAAAATGCGACCGTGTGTATGCTCCATCGGAATTTAGCTGTCCGAATTTTGATAGCATGTTCTCAATTTTCTCAACGGAAAAACTTTCTATTGGAAATTCAGATCGTGTGTATGCAATTCCGACCAAAAATCACGCATGCTCAGATTCAACTACGAGACAGAAGCTATTGGCTACTAGCTATTGTACTTCCTTTTTCTAGTCACGTCGTACGTGTTGTACGTCACCACGTTATAAACGATCGGAATTTGGTGTGACCGTGTGTAGGCAAGACAGCTTGAGCCGAATTCCATCGGAATTCCGTCTGGAAAACCATCAGAGCTTTTTCCGACGAGAATTCCGATCTTGTGTAAGTGGCATAAGACTGGCATGGAGATGTGAGGAGTATCTAGTTGTAATCCAGGTAGAGGAACACCAAGATAGTGGAGTGGTTATCCCAATATGAACCAAAACTTTTTCTAGGTTCTGATGAGTGCCCATTTCAGAAGGATGTTTGGGCCATCACTGCCGGCACTGCCGGCTCCCGCGGCATGATCGCCTTCACTAACGGCACGCTCAGTGCGCTGTTTTTTGGAAAATATATCCTTAACCACTTTCAGACCGGACCATTTTGCTGGTCAATGACCAGAGGTCTTTTTACACTTTGGCACTGCGCTGCTTTAACTGGTAATTGCGCGGTCATGCAATGTTGTACCCAAACGAAATTTGCGTCCTTTTCTTCCCACAAATAGAGCTTTCTTTTAAAGGTATTTGACTGACTCTGCGATTTTTATTTTTTGCGATATAAACGTAAAAAGACCGCAAATTTTGAAAAAAAATGATATTTTCTACTTTTTGTTATTAGAAAAATCCAATAAACTCAATTTTAGTCATACATTTAGGCCAAAATGTATTCAGCCACATGTCTTTGGTAAAAAAAAAAGTCAATAACTGTATATTTATTGGTTTGCGCAAAAGTTGTCACATCTACAACTAAGGTACATTTTCTGGAATTTACGCAGCTTTTATTTTATGACTGCCTATCTCATTTCTTGAGGTGCTAAAATGGCAGGGCAGTACAAAACCCCCCCCAAATGACCCCATTTTGGAAAGTAGACACCCTAAGGAAATTGATAAGAGGCATGTTGAGCCCATTGAATATTTTATTTTTTTGCCGCAAGCGATTGAATTATGACAAAAAAACATTTTTTTTTTTTTTTTTACACAAAGTTGTCACTAAATGATATATTGCTCACACATGCCATGGTTATATGTGGAATTGTACCCCAAAATACATTCTGCTGCTTCTCCTGAGTACGGGGATACCACATGTGGTCGACTTTTTGGAAGCCTAGCCGCGTACGGGACCCCGAAAGCCAAGCACCGCCTTCAGGATTTCTAAGGGCATACATATGTCATTTTACTCCTCACTACCTATCACAGTTTTGAAGGCCATAAAATGCCAAGATGGCACAAAACCCCCACAAATGACCCCATTTTAGAAAGTAGACACCCCAAGCTATTTGCTGAGAGGCATGTTGAGTCCATGGAATATTTTATATTTTGCCACAAGTTGCGGGAAAATGACAAACGTTATAAATTTTTCACAAAGTTGTCACTAAATGATATATTGCTCACACATGCTATGGGCATATGTGAAATTACACCCCAAAATAAATTCTGCTGCTTCTCCTGAGTACGGGGATACCACATGTGTGGGATTTTTTGGGAGCCTAGCCGCGTACGGGGCCCCGAAAACCAAGCACCGCCTTCAGGCTTTTTAAGGGCATACATTTTTAATTTCACGCCTCACTACCTATTACAGTTTTGAAGGCCATAAAATGCCAAGATGGCACAAAACCCCCACAAATGACCCCATTTTAGAAAGTAGACACCCCAAGCTATTTGCTGAGAGGCATGTTGAGTCCATGGAATATTTTATATTTTGCCGCAAGTTGCGGGAAAGTTACAAACTTATTTTTTTTTTTTTTTTTTTTCACAAAGTTGTCACTAAATGATATATTGCTCACGCATGCCATGGGCATATGTGAAATGACACCCCAAAATAAATTCTGCTGCTTCTCCTGAGTATGGGGATACCACATATGTGGGACTTTTTGGGAGCCTAGCTGCGTACGGGGCCCCAAAAACCAAGAACCGCCTTCAGGATTTCTAAGGGTGTAAATTTTTGATTTTACACCTCACTACCTATCACAGTTTTGAAGGCCATAAAATGCCAAAATAGCACAAAACCCCCCAAAATGACCCCATTTTGGAAAGTAGACACCCCAAGCTATTTGCGGAGAGGCATGGTGAGTATTTTGCAGCTCTCATTTGTTTTTGAAAATGAAGAAAAAAAAAATAATGTATATTTTTTTTCTTTTTTTCAATTTTCAAAACTTTGTGACAAAAATGAAGGTCTGCAAAATACTAACCATACCTCTCGGCAAATAGCTTGGGGTGTCTCCTTTCCAAAATGGGGTCACTTGAGGGGATTTTGTGCTATCTGGGCATTCCATGGCCTCCAAAACTGTGATAGGCAGTGAGGAATGAAATCTAAAATTTACACCCTTAGAAATCCTGAAGGTGGTGCTTGGATTTTGGGGTACCGTACGCGGTTAGGCTCCCAAAAGGTCTCACACTTGTGGTATCCCCGTACTCAGGAGAAGCAACAGAATGTATTTTGGGGTGTAATTTTACATATAACCATGGCATGTTTGAGCAATATATCATTTAATGACAACTTTGTGCAAAAAAAAAATAATAATAATGTATTTTTTTCCACAACTTTTGTCAAAATATAAAATATTCCATGGACTCGACCTGCCTCTCAGCAAATAGCTTGGGGTGTCTACTTTCTAAAATGGGGTCATTTGGGGAGGTTTTGAACTGTCCTGGCATTTTATGCACAACATTTAGAAGCTTATGTCACACATCACCCACTCTTCTAACCACTTGAAGAAAAAGCCCTTTCTGACACTTTTTGTTTACATGAAAAAATATTTTTTTTTGCAAGAAAATTACTTTGAACCCCCAAACATGAAGTGTTTTTTTAAAGCAAAAGCCCTACCGATTAAAATGGTGGGTGTTTAATTTTTTTTTTTCACACGGTATTTGCGCAGCGATTTTTCAAACGCATTTTTTGGGGAAAAAACACACTTTTTTTTATTTTAATGCACTAAAAATCACTATATTGCCCAAATGTTTGATGAAATAAAAAATATGATCTTAGGCCGAGTACATGGATACCAAACACGACATGCTTTAAAATTGCGCAGAAACGTGCAGCGGCGACAAACTACGTACATTTTTAAAAGCCTTTAAATGCCTTTACAGGTGACCACTTTAGATTTACGGAGGAGGTCTACTGCTAAAATTAGTACCCTCGATCTGACCTTCGTGGTGATACCTCACATGCATGGTGCAATTGCTGTTTACATATGCCACCAGACCAACGCTTGTGTTCCGCGTTGCGCCTTAGCAGGGGGGGACAGGGGTGTTTTTTTTTATTTATTTTTTTTTTATTATTTTTTTTGCTTTTTTATTTTTTTTTTAAACTGTTCCTTTCATTTATATATATTTTTTTTATGATTTTTATTGTTATCTCAGGGAATGTAAATATCCCCTATGATTGCAATAGGTAGTGACAGGTACTCTTTTTTAAAAAAATTAGGGTCTATCAGACCCTAGATCTGTCCTCTGTCCTCAAAGCATCTGACCACACCAAGATCGGTGTGATAAAATGCTTTCCCAATTTCCCAATGGCGCTGTTTACATCCCACAAAATCTAAGTCATGAAATGCTCGTAGCTTCCGGTGTCTTAGGCCATAGAGATGATTGGAGCCATTCTGGTCTCTGATCAGCTCTATGGTCAGCTGGCGGAACCACCGGCTGCATTCTCAGGTTCCCTGTTGGGACAGGAGAGCCTGAGAAAACCATGGAAGATGGTGCGGGGGGGGGGACATTCCCTCCCACTGCTTGTAAAAGTAGTCTAGAGGCTAATTAGCCGCTAGGATTGCTTTTACATAAAAGCCGACCGCTGGCTGAAAATAATGATACCAAGATGATACCTAAACCTGCAGGCATCATTCTGGTATAAGCACTCAAAGTCCCGCAACATACCAGTATGTTGCTGGAACTGGTTGGGCATATATTGTATTTTTTTTTCATGCAGCCTGTGGGCTGAACGAAAAAAAAATATTGATCGGTGGGTATGCCCACCATTAGATACCACCCTTCATCCACCCACTTTCTAATGGTGGGCATACATGCACCATTTATATATGCCGAAGCATGGGGGCATCCTCCCGCAAAAGGTAGGAGCAGATCGCTCCTCCACCCCGTATGCCCCCATGCTTCGGCATATATGCTCTTTTTTAACTGTGGTGGTGAAATCACCCCCGACAGTGCTGGAGTCGCGGCTTTATGTATCGTGGGAGCAAACGCTGTTGCTGTCAAGATAAATAAATCCGCTCTGCAGCAGAATGGCGTACCTGCTAAGCAAATGATGGTTAACAATAAAACAAAGTAACATTACAGTATAACAGTAGGACTTACCATACCTGCAAAGCAAATACAAAAAAAATCGCAAAAAATAACACATTTAACACAATCTGTGCCTAAAATATATATATGCCGAAGCATGGGGGCATCCTCCCGCAAAAAAGTTATGCCGCGTACATACATTCAAACTTTTCCACGGGCAAGCCCTCCGTTGGAATTTTGACTGTATGTACGCGGCATTAGGAGCAAAATCGATCCTCCACCCCTTATGCCCCCATGCTTCGGCATATATGCTCTTTTTTAACTGTGGTGGTGAAATCACCTCCGACAGCGCTGGAGTCGTGGCTTTACGTATCGTGGGAGCAAACGCTGTTGCTGTCAAGATAAATAAATCCACGCTACAGCTGAATGGCGTACCTGAAAACAAAAAATGGTTAACAATAAAACATTGCAGAATAGAATACAGTACAAAGGAGCAGAACAGTAGAGAGAGAATAGAGAGAGAGAGAGAACAATAAAACGACAACTATTTTTGGTTTTTTTATTTTATATTTTTTTTGGTTTTTTTGGTTTTTTTACTTTTTTTTTTGTTTTTTTTTTAACACTTTTTTATGTAACTTTAACACTTCTGTTGTAACGGTTCCAGCAGTTTGGGTCTCTCAAAATGTGATGGCATCTTGGGAGACCCTGTGAACGTGTGCCTAGCTTGTGCAATGCTGTACCCTACGCTAATACTCAACTAGTTCATGGTAGCGTTCAAAACACTCACCCTGACAAAGACCAGGATTGCCAGGACAGCGGGGACAATAAGAACGGGTGTCACGCCTAAATCCGCGCTTTCTGCAGACACAACATTTTCTTTGGGGGGCTCGTTGGGTAGGGGTACTCGGGAGGACATAAGAATAATGCCTCTCATGCAGCCGGCTTACTGCATCTGGTAGGGGAAGGTGAGGTGGAGCACCGCCTGGATACAGAAGGGCTCTGACGATATCCTCCTGGAATTTGAGGAAGGATCCAGTCCGTCCTGAAGCTTTGTGTAGTACATAAGCATTCAGTATAGCCAATTGGAATAAATAAACAGACACTTTTTTGTACCAGCGTCTGGACTTACGGGCAACTAGATACGGCGCCAACAACTGGTCATTGAGGTCCACCCCTCCCATGTTAAGGTTATATTTGTGGACACAGAGGGGTTTCTCCACAATACCAGTCGCCGTAGGAATTTGGACCGTCGTGTCTGCATGAAGGGAGGTAAGAACGAAAACATTCTTATTATCCCTCCACTTCATAGCGAGCAAATTATTACTGCGCAAGCAGGCTCTCTCCCCCAGCCTAAGACGGGACTCTACAAGCCGCTGGGGAAAGCCCCGGCGATTAGGTCGCACGGTGCCACATGCTCCAATCTGATGATCAAACAAGTGACTAAACAGTGGCACGCTTGTGTAATAATTGTCCACGTACAAGTGGTACCCCTTTCCGAATAAGGGTGACACCATGTCCCACACTATCTTGCCAGCGCTTCCTATGTAGTCAGGGCAGTTCTCCGGCTCTACGTGACTATCTCTTCCCTCATAAACCATGAAACTACGTGTATAGCCTGTGGCCCTGTCACAGAGCTTATACATCTTGACCCCGTATCTGGAACGCTTGTTGGGGACGTATTGTTTGAATGACAAGCGACCAGAAAATTTAATCAGGGACTCATCAACGCAGACAACTTGATCGGGAGTAAACAAGTCTGCAAAACGTTGGTTGAAGTGGTTTATGAGGGGCCGAATTTTGTAGAGCCGATCGTACTCAGGGTCTCCACGAGGACGACAGAGTTCATTGTCGCTGAAGTGCATGAACCGCAAAATCATCTCGTATCGTGCCCTGGACATGGAAGCAGAGAACACGCGCATATGGTGAATTGGGTCAATGGACCAATATGACCGCAACTCACTCTTTTTGGTTATGCCCATGTTGAGGGAGAGGCCCAGAAAGATTTTAAATTCGGAAACCGTAACTGGTTTCCATTGTCTGGCAAGGGCGGACTTGGGGAATAGTGGCGATGTGTTGAGCAGCGTACAAATTGGTTTGGTCCACAATAGATCTAAAGAGATCTTCGGTGAAAAACAGTGAGTAAAAGTCAAGTGTCGTAAAATCAACTGTTTCCACGTCAATGCCATGTTGGCCAGTGAATGGGGGAAGTACGGGTTCTGCAGAAGTGGTGGGCACCCAAATAGGATTGGCGAATTCTGCAGGAAGGGCACTATGGGTACGACGGGCCTGTCTTTGTCTTCTTGGTGGCAGCGGGACACAACTTGTGCTTGCCACCTCGCCAGCTTGAACTGCACTTATGGGACTCGCCACGTCACCACGTGTTACTGCAGTGCTGGATGTAGGTCCAGGGTGTACTAGGCCGCTGGTGCTTGCCAGTTCACCAGAAGGATTAGCGGCTCTAGTACGTCTCTGCTCCATACGAGTGACCTGCGGTTCCTGCACCTCAACAACAGAATACATACGGGATTGGGCACACCTGTTCTTAGCAGCGGCCTCATCTCCGTCGTCAGAGCTATCTGTCATGGAGCCGCTGTCCTCTACAGGATCGTATTCTGAGCCTGAATCTGACAGATGAGTGACGTCCTCTTCACTATCTGTCATGCTCAGAAACGTGTAGGCCTCATCACTAGTGTACCTTCGCTTTGCCATTTTGGGCTCTAAATTTAGGGGTACACTAGTGAGACTCACAGGTAAAAAAGCACCTAGCCTGTCAGCGACTGTTTCAAAACGCTACAAAAAAAACTGTTAGCGATCGCAGGGATCAAGCCTGACTCTGCGAACGCTGCAGTTATGTGTGTTGTGTTTTGTAAGTGACAGTGATCGATCGATACTGCACTTGGGTGGGCTGGGCTGGGCTTGGCGGAGGGGCTAAACGCAGGTGCTAGCGGGTATCTGGGCTGATCCCGCTAACAATGCGTTTTGGGAAACCTAAAATGCTGGCAACGCTAATATATATCTGATCAGATACTATATTACTAAGGGAGGTGTATGCTTTGCGCGTGGGTGTTAGCGGTACTGGCACTAACCTGGCGCTGGGGCGACGCAGGCCTTATCTGACCCTAAAAAACTTATATCACCCGCCGGGTGATCAGGGGGTTAAACCTTTATTAGGTAATAAATGGCGGGTGCCCTGAAACAAAAAAAAATAACTAACCAACCAGCGTCACCTGTAACAGTTATATGGTGATCACTGGTGAAAGGGTTAACTGGGGGGCAATCAGGGGGCTATGCGGTAGTATATGGGGGTCCCTGACGCTATAAAAAGCTGCGGCGAACCCAAATACTTACCTGCCTATCTAGCGTCACCTGTGACACTAATACAGCGATCAGAAAAAAATCGCTTATTAGTGACACTGGCGACGGGGGGTGATCACGGGGTTAAACCTTTATTGGGGGGGTTAGGGGGGCACCCTAGAGCTAAAGGGGGCTAGCCCTAACTGCCCTAACAGTTATTACAGTCACAAATGACACCAATGCAAAAAAAAAAAATGCACTTGGTGTCACTGTGACTGGGGGGGGCAGGGGTGATTGGGGGTGATTGGGGGGTGATCAGGGGGGTGAAAAGTGTGCCTGGCGTGTTCTACTGTAAGTGTAGTGTTGGGTGCAACTTACCGATCCTCTCTCCTCCGTGCCGGAACGAAAAAGACCGACACGAGGAGAGATTACTTCACTTCCTCTCCTGTGTTTACATTACAGGAGAGGAAGTGAGGTCACTGAGCATTTTCATTCGTCGGGAGCGATCGCGAGGGGGTGGCCATGAATGAATGGCCGTCCCCTCGTCCGGGATTGCTCCCGAACGAATACCGACCGCCGCAGGCACCGGGCGGGGGCCCGATCGGGCCCCCGACCCGCGGGCAGGCAAGGACGTACATGTAAGCCCTTATGCCTGCCCGTGCCATTCTGCCAACGTACATCGGCGTGCGGCGGTCGGCAACTGGTTAACCATGTAGGTTAACCACTTAGGCCCCGGACAATTTTGCTGTCCAAAGACCAGAGCACTTTTTGCGATTCGGCACTGTGTCGCTTTAACTGACAATTGTACGGTCGTGCAACGTGGCTCCCAAACAAAATTGGCATCCTTTTTTGCCCACAAATAGAGCTTTCTTTTGGTGGTATTTGATCACCTCTGCGGTTTTTATTTTTTTGTGCTATAAACAAAAAAAGAGCAACAATTTAGAAAAAAACGCATTATTTTTTACATTTTGCTATAATAAATATTCCCCAAAAAAAAAAAAAAAAAAAAAAATATATATATATATATATATATATATATATATATATATATATATATATATATAAAATTTTATTCCTCAGTTTTGGCTGAAACGTATTCTTCTACATATTTTGGTAAAAAAAAAACAAAAAAAAACGCAATAAGCGATTATTGATTGGTTTGCGCAAAAGTTATTGCGTTTACAAAATTGGGGATAGTTTTATGGCATTTTTCTTAATATATATTTTTTTTTTACTAGTAATGGCGGCGATCAATGATTTTGATCGTGACTGCGACATTATGGCGGACACATCGCACATTTTTGACACATTTTTGGGACCATTGTCATTTATACAGCAATCACTGCTATACAAATGCACGTATTCCTGTATAAATGACACTGGCAGTGAAGGGGTTAAACACTAGGTGGCAGTGTAGGGGTTAAGTGTGTCCTGGGGAGTGTTTCTAACTGTGGTGGGGGGCTGTATGTGACACATCACTGATCACCGCTCCCGATGACAGGGAGCAGAGATCAGTGTCCTGTCACTAAGCAGAACAGGGAGATGCTTGTTCACATTAGCATCTCCCCGTTCTTCCCCCCCATGAGACGATCACGTGTATCCCCACAGAGATCGAGTCCGCGGGCCCCGTGATCTGACCCACGGAGGTCCCGACCAATGCGCACACGATGGCACGGCGGCAAATTTAAAGGGACGTACAGGTACGCCCATTTGCCTGTCCGTGCCATTCCGCCGACGTACATTGGCGTGCGCCGGTCGGGAAGTGGTTTAGGAGATATTTCTTGCACCTACAGGTAAGCCTTAATCTAGGCTTACCTGTAGGTTAAAGTGGTCTGTAAGGGTTTACAACCACTTTAAGTTGTGTGTCTAAGCTTTGGGCTGCACATCCTAATGCAATAGGCTGCACACGCCTGTGCAATAAGTCCTTCAGTTGCACTAGACCTATGAAATGTCTGTCCATGTGTTTTGAAGTCAACCTGTCCTGATAGAGGGGCTTCCATTGCAGGTTCTTGCCTTTCAGTCAAGGTAATCATGTGCCTTTAGGCTAGCCACCCCTGTGGTGTCATTAGGAATATATTGACAACCCACAGCAAGATCGCACACCCTGTACAATGTGAATGCAGTGTGAGAAACACACAAGGAATAAGGACTCCCATCTAGTGTCCCATATGGACACTAGACACCACATTCTAGTGTGAACGAGCCCTTAATAATTTCTGATTCCCATGACAAGCATTTAGCCAGGGAGTGAAAATCAGAACTACTTATCTTGCCTCGGAGGCTCAAAGGTACGCCCATTTGCCTGTCCGTGCCATTCTGCCATCCTGCCGGCGTACATCGGCGATCTTGCCTCGGAGGCTCAAAGACCATTGAAGCCGGGAATCAACATGACAACCAGGTGATGGCCGCCCCCAAGGTTTTCTTGTATTGGAGTCTACTTAAAAATAAATGGGGGGCTAATGGGAGTGGTGCAAGGTCTGTGCCAGCACACCAACCCTGTATAATCATTAATGATCTACCAATTTTAGATTGTAACGCCACGGGCAAACTGTTGGCGCTATATAAATCCTGTATAATAAAAATAATAGTTATAGTGAATCAATGCAATAAGCTATATCAATGCAAGGTATCTTATGATCATGTCAGTCAAGCTCTAGCATATATTCTCAAGTTTATAATGCCCTCTAGTGTTAGACCAACACATAGTCCTTATACCGCGGTGACCTTTTAAGTGTATAGAAAATAATAGCTCTGAGGTGTGGCCACAATAAACATATATTAAACCCTACAGAATGAAAAACTCAAACAATGTGAGTGATTTACAGATAAGTAACAAGCTGCTGCAAACACCAGTAGGTGTCTTCCCACACATAAATCACAATACTATGCATAAAAAAGATAGTGCTGCTAATAGCAGAGGAAATTGTGAAGTATAGCCTCAATACAAAAGATAACTGTTAATACAAGGTGTACCATCATCCAGTAGTAATTCAAGGGAGAGAAAGGTAATTTGGGGGTTCTGGAAATGGGAGGGGAGCTGTACAAGTTAATCTCCTTATACCAATTCACAGACCAGAATACCAAAAAAGAAATGTTGGACTATACCGGTACTAAATTTGATACATAAAAATCAGAAAATATAAAGTAGAATTTCATATAAATTTTAATACAAAAAATAGAGAAAATTTACACAACAAAAAGAAAGAAAATTATTGCAGGAAGAAATATCATGTTAAAAGCTAGTACACCCCAGATTCGTATGTACAGTTACTCATGGTGGAGTTCCATTCTAGGGGTACAGGTGGAGGGTTCCTCGACTAGTTTCGCAGAATTTTCCCCTTCATCCGGAGGAGGTCTAAAAATTGAATATACATTAGACAATGCGTACCTATTAATAGTTCATATAGTTATACAATCATATGAGTATATATAGAGAAACAACAAACATATACAATTATATTTGCAAAAAAGGGATTGTAGGAGAAATTTATTACATCAAGAGGTACCTATATATAAAAAAAAAAAAAAAAAAAAAAAAAAAAAAGGGGGGGGGGGGGGGGGGACAGACATACCAAACATAAAACAAGAGTCGAGTCCGCTCCATATTTCCCCACCGGCAGACATGAGGGATAAGGTGCATATGATGGAAAAAAAAAAAAGGGGGAACTTATAATTATATTTATAGTCTTATAATGGGGTATATTCATAATCCCCCTAGATCGGTACAAAATATGAAGGTCAAATAATGACATAAGTTAACATAAATGTTACCTGCTAGAGACATGCATGTGCATCAGGTAAATAGCGTTGGCAATTGCATGTTTGGAGACTTTGAAAACGGGTAGATCTAAGTAAAAAAAGTCTCCAATAATACACTTATAATAGAAAGAGATATAATTAACATAGTAATAGACAAAATATATACCAAAATAAATTAAATTTACAATATTGTTACAATATTACATATTGGCATAAAGAGTTACCAAGGATATCAGAGAGGACAATAAAGGAAAAAAAAAAATCTTTTTTATAACCAACATAATAATGTAAATTAAAGAAAATATTTGTATGAAATGGTTTCGTTCAAACCAGGCGTGTGGGTGGCACCAAGACGCTCAATCCAGAGGGTTTCTCTCTGGAGGATCGTCCCAATCACCACCCCTAGGGTTAGGGGGAACCACCTCCAATACAAAAAATTGGACAGCAGAGGTGTCAAACCGATGGTAAAGGCCGATGTGTCTCCCCATCGTAGTTAGCTTCCCATTACCTGAGTCATATAGATGGTCACCAATACGCTGTCTGAGCTCGCGAATTGTTTTGCCGGCGTAGAATGCTCTACATCGGCAAATCATCATGTAAATAATGCCTTTAGTACTACAATTAGAAAAAGTATGTGAATATAATAATTCACCATTAGGTAATACAAACTTGTTACCTTCCTTTATCCATGGGCAACGAGGGCATTCATTGCATCTGAATGTACCTCGGGGATTGTGCCCTGGTGATGATGGTGCAATATAATGGCTTTTAGTAAGGTGGTCTCTGAGAGACCGTGCTCTACGGAAAACTTGCTCAGGGGTAGGGCGGACCAATTTAGATAGTACATGATGGTCAGTGAGTAGGTGCCAATTCCTATTTAGGATATCTCGAAGGTTTGAATGATGAGCAGAGTAAGTAGTAATAAATCTAACAGACTCATTCTCAGTAGATTTGGGTCGATGATGTAGAAGTGTGTTGCGAGAATGTTGATTTACTCTATTGAAGGCTTTTCTAAGACAGGTTCTAGAGTATCCTCTCAACAAGAGGCGGCCACGCAGCGCATTAGCTTGTAATTTGAAATCTAAATCTAACGTACAATTTCTGCGTAAACGCAGATACTGTGCATAAGGTATGCTGCGTATTAATGGTTTCGGGTGGGCACTGGTGGCATAAAGGAGCGTATTTCCTGCTGTAGGTTTACGGTATAAGTCCGTGTACAAAGTACCATCAGGATGTTTTAGAATTAATAGATCTAAGAAAGAAATTCTTTCAAGGTCTAGATGGAATGTAAATTTTAAATAAATTGGTTATTACCTAAAGTTTGTATAAATTGCAGGAATTTATCCCTAGTGCCTGTCCAAACCAGTAACAGATCATCTAAATAGCGGTACCAAAGTAAGATATCTTCTAAAAAAGGGGTTAATTGATCACAAGAGTGGACGTATCTCTCCCAACCTCCTAAAAAAAGATTTGCATATACGGGTGCACAGGATGTGCCCATTGCGACCCCTTGGGTCTGTAGGTAATATTGAGTATCGAACAAAAAGAAATTTTTAGTAAGAATAAATTGTAATAAAGACAAGATGAATTTATTGAATGGCCATGTGTTAAGGTCCTGTTCGTCCAAGAAGGATCCAGTTATCCGGACGCCCAACTCGTGGGGGATACTCGAGTAAAGAGCCTCGATATCTATCGCCACGAGGAGGGCGTCCGGAGGCACCTGGATCCCATCGAGGTGTTGTAGCAAGTCAGTAGTATCCTTAATGTAAGATGGTAGACTACGTACATGTGGCATTAAGTATGCATCAACAAGTTTACTGGCATTATCTGTTAGAGAACCCCTACCAGAGACAATAGGTCTACCTCTTAGCTTTACCTATGCTACCTATGCTATCAGGTACTGTATGTTGTCATTTGCGTCAAAGTCTCCAAACATGCAATTGCCAACGCTATTTACCTGATGCACAGTCTCTAGCAGGTAACATTTATGTTAACTTATGTCATTATTTGACCTTCATATTTTGTACCCATCTAGGGGGATTATGAATATACCCCATTATAAGACTATAAATATAATTATAAGTTCCCCCCTTTTTTTTTTTTTTTCCATCATATGCACCTTATCCCCCATGTCCGCCGGTGGGGAAATATGGAGCGGACTCGACTCTTGTTTTATGTTTGGTATGTCTGTCCCCCCCCCCTTTTTTTTTTTTTTTATATATACAGTGGTGTGAAAAAGTGTTTGCCCCCTTCCTCATTTCCTGTTCCTTTGCATGTTTGTCACACTTAAGTGTTTCGGAACATCAAACCAATTTAAACAATAGTCAAGGACAACACAAGTAAACACAAAATGCAATTTGTAAATGAAGGTGTTTATTATTAAAGGTGAAAAAAAATCCAAGCCATCATGGCCCTGTGTGAAAAAGTGATTGCCCCCCTTGTTAAAACATACTATAACTGTGGTTGTCCACACCTGAGTTCAATTTCTCTAGCCACACCCAGGCCTGATTATTGCCACACCTGTTCACAATCAAGGCATCACTTAAATAGGAGCTGCTTGACACAGTAAGGTCCACCAGAAGATCCTTAAAAGCTACACATCATGCCGAGACCCAAAGAAATTCAGGAACAATTGAGAAAGAAAGTAATTGAGATCTATCAGTCTGGAAAGGGTTATAAAGCCATTTCCAAAGCTTTGGGAATCCAGCGAACCACAGTGAGAGCCATTATCCACAAATGGCGAAGACATGGAACAGTAGTGAACCTTCCCAGGAGTGGCCGGCCGCCCAAAATTACCCCAAGAGCGCAGCGACGACTCATCCAAGAGGTCACAAAAGACCCCACAACAACGTCCAAGGAACTGCAGGCCTCACTTGCCTCAGTTAAGGTCAGCGTTCATGCCTCCACCATCAGGAAAAGACTGGGCAAAAATGGCCTGCATGGCAGAGTTCCAAGGAGAAAACCACTGCTGAGCAAAAAGAACATCAAAGCTCGTCTCAATTTCTCCACAACACATCTTGATGATCCCCAAGACTTTTGGGACAACATTCTGTGGACCGATGGGACAAAAGTGGAACTCTTTGGAAGGTGTGTGTCCAAGTATATCTGGCGTAGAAGGAACACTGCATTTCATAAAAAGAACATTATACCAACAGTAAAATATGGTGGTGGTAGTGTGATGGTCTGGGGCTGTTTTGCTGCTTCAGGACCTGGAAGACTTGCCGTGATAAAAGGAACTATGAATTCTGCTGTCTACCAAGAGATCCTGAAGGAGAATGTCCGACCATCTGTTTGTGTACTCAAGCTGAAACGAACTTGGGTTCTGCAGCAGGACAATGATCCTAAACACACCAGCAAGTCCACCACCGAATGGCTGAAGAAAAACAAAATGAAGACTTTGGAGTGGCCTAGCCAAAGTCCTGACCTGAATCCTATTGAGATGTTGTGGTATGACCTTAAAAAGGCCGTTCATGCTCGAAAACCCTCTAATGTAACTGAATTAGGACAATTCTGCAAAGATGAGTGGGCCAAAATTCCTCCAGGACGCTGTAAAAGCCTCATTGCACGTTATCGCAAACGCTTGGTTGCAGTTGTTGCTGCTAAGGGTGGCCCAACCAGTTATTAGGTTTAGGGGGCAATCACTTTTTCACACAGGGCCATGATGGTTTGGATTTTTTTTCACCTTTAATAATAAACACCTTCATTTACAAATTGCATTTTGTGTTTACTTGTGTTGTCCTTGACTATTGTTTAAATTGGTTTGATGTTCCGAAACACTTAAGTGTGACAAACATGCAAAGGAACAGGAAATGAGGAAGGGGGCAAACACTTTTTCACACCACTGTAGGTACCTCTTGATGTAATAAATTTCTCCTACAATCCCTTTTTTGCAAATATAATTGTATATGTTTGTTGTTTCTCTATATATACTCATATGATTGTATAACTATATGAACTATTAATAGGTACGCATTGTCTAATGTATATTCAATTTTTAGACCTCCTCCGGATGAAGCGGAAAATTCTGCGAAACTAGTCGAGGAACCCTCCACCTGTACCCCTAGAATGAAACTCCACCATGAGTAACTGTACATACGAATCTGGGGTGTACTAGCTTTTAACATGATATTTCTTTGTGCAATAATTTTCTTTCTTTTTGTTGTGTAAATTTTCTCTATTTTTGTATTAAAATTTATATGAAATTCTACTTTATATTTTCTTTTTTTTTTTTTTTTTTTTTTTTTTTTTTTAACCAATAAAAGTTTATTGAAACATTTGACATCACAATACAGTGCAGTAAAAATTAAGGAACAGTCGTGGGATCAAACCCACGATGCATAACAAATTATATCGTTCAGTCCTAGATACCAATACAGAGAGCCTTATATTTCGGTAACATTAAGCATCCTGGAGGGGAGGCCCGAGGAAAAAGGAGACCCCCTCCCAACATCAATCAGGACCTCTGTAAATGCGGTATCTGATGAGGTAATCGCCCATAAACCCCCGATGGTCCATATAATAGGATACTTGCAAATGGTGGGGGTGAATTTTAAGTGTCTATAAGGAAAGGGGAGAAAAGAAAGAAGGGTAGAGAGTAAAAGAAAAGGTGGTGAGCACCCCGCGACGGGGGAGGTGCGGAACAGAAAAAGTGAGAACCTGTCAATAACCTATCTTGAGTACACTAGTTGGCTTCATAACGGCAATAGGGATGTTACATTATAACCATCACATAACCCCAATTCAGGATGTGAGTTAGTTGAGAACCGAAATGTAAGGCTTAGCTTAATTCACATGAGACCATTGTACTACTAAACAGACACGTGCATAGCTAATATAGGGTTTCAACCGCTTTGAAGTTTCGCAAAAGCATCAGAGTATTTAAAGGTAAACCAGGGTCTCCATAGTCTGTGAAATTTGTCAGTCCGTTCTGTAGCCATCGCCACCGTTTCTTCCATTTTATACAGGGAGTCCACCTCCAACAGCCATTCCCTCAAAGAGGGAGGGCGCGTGGTCTTCCAATGTCTGGGAATAATCGCCTTAGCAGCGTTCAGCAAGTGGCGCACCAGTGACTTTTTGTACTTGCTTAACGAATAGCTGGAGATGTGGAGTAAGCAGCATTCGGGGGTAAGGTCAATGCCCGTCTCCGTGATGGAGCGAATCTGCGAGCAGATCCCGTCCCAGAACCCTTTAAGGCTCGGGCAGCTCCACCATATATGTAACATATCACCGCCATCACCTCCACATCTCCAGCAAGATGCTGACGTGCCTGGGAACCATCTACTAAGTCTAACTGGCGTGAAGTACCAGTTCGTCAGGACCTTATACGCCGTTTCTTGTGTGCTAGTGCTTATAGAGCATTTGTGTGCCAATATGCATGCATTACTCCATTGTTCGCCCGTAAAGGTCTTGGAGAAAAACCTCTCCCAGTCCAGTTTATGTCTGGTCGAGCAATCAGTCCTGGAGGACTGTAACCAATTGTATATCAGGGATGTCGCCCTTCTCACTGGTTCACCCGTGATGCACAATTGTTCAAACCATGTTTGTTCTCTCCAAAAATGCGGTCTGTTGGTCGCGCAGTGGATATAGTCATGTAGCTGTCTGTACTGCCAGTAAGTGAAGTGTTTTGCCTGCAAGTCCTGTGCCAGTACTGGAAAGGTTTTAAGTTTGTTCTTCTCCAAGCAGTGTGTCACAGTCGTGGGTGTCCCATCAGCCTTATGTGGGAAAGACACCGTAGAGTGCCCGGACGCAAATGAAGAATTGTGAGCTAAGGGTGTTAATGGGCCTGGAGTGGATGCTAATCTACACCGACGTGATGCTTCCCCAAAGGCTTCCAGAGTTGGACCTATCAGAGGGTGTGACACAAGCATGGCCGGTCTAGCCTCCTTCACAACCCATGGCAGGAATCTCAGTGGCGTATCTGACAGGCCAGCCTCTAAGCTCACCCAGTCTTTAGTCGTGGCGTGGCAATTCCAGTCCAGTATGCGAACCAAATGCGTCGCATAGTAGTAGAGTCTGAAGTTTGGGAGATTGATACCCCCTTTTACCTTCGGCAAAGTCAAGGTAGAGAGATTAATTCGGGGTTTCTTGTAGGCCCATATAAAATTTCTCACTAGTGCTTGCAAGTGAGTGAAGAACCTTCTAGGCAACTTAATGGGAAGTGTGTGAAAAAGATATAGTACCCTCGGCAATATTGTCATCTTAATAGCAGCCGCCCTCCCGAACCAAGACAACGGGTGAGTGTGCCATGCCTGTAGGTCCCCACGTAAGTCACCCAGAAAGGGTTGGAAGTTTTGTGCGTATAGACCGTCTGGGTTGGACGTGAGCCAAATCCCTAAATATTTGAGTTTGTGATCTACCCACTTAAAGGGACAATTAGACTTGGCAATCCTCAGGCACGCAGGACTCAGGGATATGTTCAGCGCCTCCGATTTCTCGCAGTTAATTTTAAAATTTGAAAGGTAACCAAAAATCTCAAATTCAGTTAGTAAATTAGGGATCGAGATGTGGGGCTGTGACAGTAAGAATAGAAGGTCGTCCGCATAAGCGGCTAGCTTGAAATGCGAAGGTCCCCGCCTGAGGCCACTAATGGAAGGGTTTGTATTGATCATGCGGATGCATGGTTCAGGTACAAGGATAAATAATATTGGCGATAACGGGCAGCCCTGGCGTGTACCGTTGCGTATGCTTACAGGTTCAGAAAGAGCCCCATTTATTTTTAAACGAGCCGTCGGGCGGTGGTACAGCGCCGAGAGCCAAGCCAATAGTCGCGTCTGAAAACCCACCCGCCTGCAAACCGCGAACATAAAGTCCCACGCCACTCTGTCGAAGGCCTTCTCCGCGTCCGTGGACAGGAGAAGGCCCTCGACCGCGTTCCCCCTCATACAATGCAGGAGATTCACCGCCTTGATAACATTGTCCCGAGCCTCTCTCCCGGGCATAAAGCCTGCCTGCTCCGGACCGATCAGTGCGGGCAAGAATGTGTTCGGCCTAGTAGCTAGGATTTTTGACAGTAGCTTTATGTCCAAGTTGAGCAGCGAAATTGGCCGGTAGCTTGAGCAGGCGTTAGGGTCCTTCCCTGGCTTGGGAAGTACCGTAATGTGTGCCAAGTTAAAGGTCGGTGGAACCTCCCAGAGCTCGGGAAGGGAGTTCAGGGCCCTCAATAAGGGTGGCACTAAAAGGTGTGCAAAGGTCTTATAGTAAATGGCGGAAAAGCCGTCCGGGCCTGGGCTCTTCCCGGTTTTTAATGATTGAATAGCCTGCGTGAGCTCCGAGGCTGTAATAGGCCTGTCCAGCTCCCCGGCATCCTCTGCCGAGAGACCTGGCATGCCACTGCTTTGAAGGTACTGTTCTATAATCTCGCGTCTCGACCCCTCCACCCGAGCTGGTTTATGCGGGGGAGGAATGTCATACAGCTTCGAGTAAAACCCGTGAAATTCCGCCGCAATACTGTCCGTATCTTGAACCAGCCGGTTCTCGTGGTTCCTGATCTGGGTGATGGTATGCGAGGCCCGCACTCCTCTCAAAGCCCGTGCCAAAAATTTGCCACTTTTGTTACCGTGTTCGTAGAAGAAGCCCCGGCGGAAAAACACGATCCGCTTGGCCTGTAGGTCTAACTTCTCCTGGAGAGTCCTGCGTGCCAGCAGGAGGTCGTCGGCCAGTAGCATTGCCACTGATCTCTTGTGTTGTGCTTCCAGAACCCTCACTCTAGCAAAAGCCTCCTTTAAGTCCTGTTCTGCCACTCTCTTCCTCTGTGCCGCCAATCCCATCAGTCTGCCCCTAAGGACACATTTGTGTGCCTCCCAAACCGTCATATGTGAGACATCAGCAGTCGTATTTTCACTGAAATAGTGTTGTATGGTCTCCCTTATCTGTTCCAAGGTCGGGGGGTCCGTCAACAATGCGGGGTTAAGTCGCCAGTTACTCGTCTGTCGGCGAGTCGGTTGTAGTGTTAATGTCAGGGAGATTGGTGCGTGATCAGACACCGATCTCGTCCCAATGCGTGCGTCCAATATAGTGGGTAGGTCCCTTTGTGTCAGAAATAAAAAGTCTATGCGGGTGTACTTGTTGTGTATAGCTGAAAAGTAAGTGAAATCCCTACCCTGGGGGTACTTGACCCGCCAGGAGTCCATCAGTGCCATGGAATGCAGCAAGGATCTTATCTTTTTAAGTTTGCGGTATGAAATTGCAGACTTGCCGTCTGAAGTATCCAGAAGGGGGTCCAACGAAATGTTGAAGTCCCCCCCCAGGATTATGCACCCCGTAGCAAACCCAGAAAGCTCATCAATCAATTTCTGACAAAAACTCACATGTGCTACATTTGGAAAATAGACATTCGCCAGCGTGACAGGGAGTTCCCCCACCTTCCCCTTGAGGAAGAGGAACCGTCCACCAGGATCTGCCAATTGCTGAGTGAGCTCGAAGCCAGAGTCCCGGCTCACCAAAATCGAGACCCCTTTAGTTTTCGAGTCAGGGCTAGCTGCATGAAAAGCTTTGGGAAAACATTGGTTGGTCAGTTTAGGGATCTCACTAGCCCTGAAATGTGTTTCCTGCAAAAACACAAAGGACGGCCTCCCCTTCCCCAAGTGGCGCAACAGTTGTGACCGTTTTTGTGGAGTATTGAGACCACGCACGTTGTGCGAAATTACGGGAGGGTTCCCCCCCAGAGCAGAGTAAATCATCGTGTAGCAGGAGGGGAGTCGAGTGAAGGAGAGAGAAAGTGAGATTCAGAGAAAGAAAGTGGACGAGGGGAGCAAGGAGGAAGCCACAGGAGGTAGAGGGAGCAGAGGGGGGGGGGGCAGGAAAAAGAGAGAGGAGGGACGGGGGGAAAGAAAAGTAGGTGGGGTAAAAGACGGGAGGGGGGAAAAAGTAGCGGAAAAAAAGGTGAGAGCCCACTAACCGACACCTAGAAAGTGGGACACACAAAAAAAAACTGGTAATTAGCCTCTGGAGAGCAGTCCCCAGAGGTGATTTCTAAGAAGTGGGACCGTGAAATGACCCACCGGATGACAACCCCAGCAAGCTAGGAAGGTCAATCACGGGGTCAACCCACGGTGTCCCTTGTGGGGGTAGTGGGAGTAACACCCAGAACTACGTCAACAGTCCAGATCCCCGACAATCCGGGACAGGTGGTCTGTTCCAAAGTATCTGCTGCTCTCCGCGCCCCCCCAGCCCTATGTTTAACACGCTAAAACTAACCAAAGTGCAACATAAAAATATCACCATAACCGTAATACCCGGTAGCGGGAGTAAACCTGTGTAACGCCAGCCTGTGGCACCTGAAATAGTTAGTTCAGTTGACCGCTGCTGCGGGTCTCGAATTCCATCCGTAAAAACATAGCAATACGACATGTCTCCAAGCTCGATGGGCAGGGGTCAGGCAGTAGCAAGTCAAAGGCCACAATTGTGCAAGTGATAAGTCCAACTCCAGCGTCTGTTGGGAGAATGCATTCGGAAGGCCTGACCACTCAGAGCCATTTTGCATAGATACATAGTGCAAAAAGAAAGGTAAGTCGATTCGAGCCCTTCGTGTATCTGGATAATGTGCCCCTGCACGTCCAGCAACCGTTCTCCTGTAGGTGAGTATGCCGAAAAAACAAAACGAACCAATCCCACGAACGAAGAGAAAAGATGCCAGAAATCCGGAGGGGAAGCAGCGACAGCGAACGTTTAAAACGAAACCCTTGAAACCGAAGAGGTGCACGTCTAGACTTAATCGTTCCTATAAATACGAAAATTCAGGCGGAGCATCCATGGCCGAACGAACCTCATTCTGGAGCCGGATTCATCTGCAGGGCTCCAGGCGTGGAGGAGCGTCGTGGGGTAGCGCTGGAGCCTGGAACAGGTTGTTTCAGGAACTTCCCCCTTTTGTGCGGAGGTTTTGAGGGAGTAGAGTGGGGGGATCCCTGAGCGGCCTGAGGGGCAGGCGCGTAGTGAAATTCCCTGTACCAGTCGGGCAGCTCAATAGAAGGCAGTTGAATGTCTCGACAAAATCCTGGCAGCTCATCAGGGGTGCGTAAGTACAATTGTCTGCCCGAATAAGTCACATTCAAAGCAAAGGGGAATTTCCACTTATAGGGAATGTTCTGTCTCCGTAAGGCCTCCAGCAGGGGGCGCAGCGCACGCCTGTTGCTCAAAGTAATGGGGGAGAGATCCTGGAAAATGGAGATTTCAGTGTCATTAAATGTGATATGGGCATTGCTTCTTGCTTTCGCCATAATGTCCTCTTTCAACTTAAAGTCCGAGAGGCAACAGATCACATCCCGTGGGGGGGCCGCTTCAGCAGGCCTGGCTCTCAGGGCTCTGTGGGCCCTCACAAAGTCAATTGGAGTGTCGGTTTGGCGCTCCAGTAGCTCATTAAACACATATTGGAGGGCAGAAGGAATGTTGCTGGTTTCAACCGACTCCGGGATGCCTCTCACCCTAATGTTGTTCCTTCTCCCCCTGTTGTCCAAATCCTCTAACTGTCTGTTCATTGCAATGAGATGGGTCGTGTGGGAGTTTGTGATTTTGTCCAGGCGCGCTATAGCTGTGTCTCGGTGAGTGCCAGCCCTCTCCACTCTCTCTAGCTTTTCAGAGATGGACAAGACGTCTGCCTTCAACTCCGTGATGGCGGATGAAAAGGTGCCCTTGATATCTGCGGCTATTTTCATCATGTCTGTGAGGGTGAGAGGGTGATCTGTCGGTGCATCTCTTACCTCCTCCTCATATGCGGATTGAGAGTCCTCGCTGAAC
This sequence comes from Lithobates pipiens, assembly GCF_037356315.1. NCBI lineage: Eukaryota > Metazoa > Chordata > Amphibia > Anura > Ranidae > Lithobates > Lithobates pipiens. Next base: position 613,297,896 of record NW_027507758.1, on the reverse strand, counting down.
TCGTCCTCACCACGAGGCAGCGCCATCTTGGATAGGGCCTTGCCACGGCGAGGCTGTGTTTTAAAGATGTCTGGGATGCTCCTGGTGCTCGGTGTCGGTGTGGAACGACGGGAGCGGCTTCCAGAATTGTGGCGGGCGGATCTGTTCATGATCTCCGGTGGTTATGGTGGATATTGTGCTATCAGGGCTGAGGGTGTAACGGAGCTCCTCTAGCCTGCTGCCATCCGCTCCGAGCTCCAAGCCACGCCCCCTACTTTATATTTTCTGATTTTTATGTATCAAATTTAGTACCGGTATAGTCCAACATTTCTTTTTTGGTATTCTGGTCTGTGAATTGGTATAAGGAGATTAACTTGTACAGCTCCCCTCCCATTTCCAGAACCCCCAAATTACCTTTCTCTCCCTTATAGTGCTGCTAATATAAATGTGAACAAACTGTGCATAAAAAACCAATGTCCTCAACCACTTGAGCTCCAGGAAGATCTCACCCCCTTGATGACCAGGCCATTTTTTTGCTTTTCAGCACTGCGCTACTCTAACTGCTAATTGTGTGTTTATGCAAATAGAACTTCCTTTTGGTGGTTACCAATGGGGTTTTATTTTTTTATGATATAAACATAAAAAGACTGAAAATTCTGAAAAAAAAGAACCCCTTTATTTTCTACTTTCTATTATAAAACATATCTAATAAAATCGAATTTCTTCATACATTTAGCTGAAATGTATTCTGCTACATGTCTTTGATTCCAATAAGGTTCCAAAAAGTATATATGAATTGGTTTATGTGAAAATAATAGCGTCTACAAACTATGGTGTATATATTAGCCCTTAGCTCTTGTGGTAGATACATTTATACATTGAGTTTACTCCACGTCAGAAGTACATTTTAGGGCTTTTCCTGCCCACTTTTAATTAAAAGAAAGCAAAACGATCACAGATACATATCTTCCTACGCAGGGGGTTTTCACCATCAATATGACAAAACGATATTCAAGCCTCCTGGCTCTCTTTATTGGCCCTATGGCTCAGGCCTCATGCCTTGGTCTTCTAGACCGTCTAGCATCTGTCCCCAGTGATATTACACAAACGCTGTACCTCTTCTAACTCTGTGTCTTTCCTTTACAACTCCCATCTGTTCCGTCTCTCATAGACTCTCTCTCCAGCTCAGGACTCTAGTTTGGGGCACCTCTGACCCCTGGGTGAGACCCTGTCTGTTGGCTTCTTTCTCGCAGAGTTGGGTCCCCTCTAACCCCCAGGTGAGACCTTATCTCTCAGCTTCTTTCTCTCTGACTCTGCCACCTAGTTTGAGGCACCTCTGATCCCCAGGTTAGACCCTGTCTCTCAGCTTCTTTCTCTCACATTCAGGCCTCTAGTTTGGGGCACCTCTGTCCCCCAGGTGAGAACCTGTCTCTTGGCTTCATTATCTCACACTTGGGCCTCTAGTTTGGGGCACCTCTTACCCCTGGAGGAGACCCTTTTTCTCGACTTCTTTCTCTCAGACTCTGGCCTCTGGTTTGGGGCACCTCTGACTCCTGGGTGAGACCCTGTCTCTAGGCTTCTTTCTCTTAGACTCAGGCCTCTGGTTTGGGGCACCTCTGATCCCCAGGTTAGACCCTGTCTCTCTGCTTCTTTCTCTCACATTCGGGCCTCTAGTTTGGGACACCTCTGTCCCCCAGGTGAGAACCTGTCTATTGGCTTCATTACCTCACACTTGGGCCTCTAGTTTGGGGCACTTCTTACCCCTGGGTGAGACCCTGTTTCTCGACTTCTTTCTCTCAGACTCTGGCCTGTGGTTTGGGGCACCTCTGACTCCTGGGTGAGACCCTGTCTCTTGGCTTCTTTCTCTTAGACTCAGGCCTCTGGTTTGGGGCACCTCTGATCCCCAGGTTAGACCTTGTCTCTCGGCTTCTTTCTCTCATATTCGGGCCTCTAGTTTGGGGCACCTCTGTCCCCCAGGTGAGAACCTGTCTCTTGGCTTTATTATTTCACACTTGGGCCTTAGTTTGGGGCACCTTTTACCCCTGGATGAGACCCTGTTTCTCGACTGCTTTCTCTCAGACTCTGGCCTCTGGTTTGGGGCACCTCTGACTCCTGGGTGAGACCCTGTCTCTTGGCTTCTTTCTCTTAGACTCGGGCCACTGGTTTGGGGCACCTCTGATCCCCAGGTTAGACCCTGTCTCTTGGCTTCTTTCTCTCACACTCGGGCCTCTAGTTTGGGGCACCTCTGTCCCCCAGGTGAGAACCTGTCTCTTGGCTTCATTATCTCACACTTGGGCCTCTAGTTTGGGGCACCTCTTACCCCTGGAGGAGACCCTGTTTCTCGACTTCTTTCTCTCAGACTTTGGCCCCTGGTTTTGGGCACCTCTGACTCCTGGGTAAGACCCTGTCTCTTGGCTTCTTTCTCTTAGCCCACGTACACACGGTTGGAGATTTTGCCAACCAAATCCGTCGGATTTTGCCCGTCGGATTTAGTCCGACGGATTGTGTCCGAAACTGTTGCATACACACGGTTGGGCCAAGTTGGCGAAAAATCCGATCTTTCAGAATGTGATGACGTAATTTCATTACGATGGGACTACATTCAGGCTAGTAGCCAATAGCTTTGATGTAGGAATTTGATCTGAGCATGCGTGGCACTTGGTCCGATGAAAATGCTCTACACATGATCGGATTAGGTCCGTCCGGCCCAGTTGGTCGGGAAATATTTCCAACATGTTGGAAAATTGGGTCGGACGGAGATTCGGACGGAATCAGTCCGATGCATACCATACACAGTCGGATTATCCGATGACACGGTCCGATAAGACTCATTCCGACAGATTCTCTGACCGTGTGTACAAGGGCTTAGACTCGGGCCTTTGGTTTGAGGCACCTCTGATCCCCAGGTTAGACCCTGTCTCTCGGCTTCTTTCTCTCACATTCGGGCCTCTAGTTTGGGGCACCTCTGTCCCCCAGGTGAGAACCTGTCTCTTGGCTTCATTATCTCACACTTGGGCCTCTAGTTTGGGGCACCTCTTACCCCTGGAGGAGACCCTGTTTCTCGACTTCTTTCTCTCAGACTCTGGCCCCTGGTTTTGGGCACCTCTGACTCCTGGGTGAGACCCTGTCTCTTGGCTTCTTTCTCTTAGCCCACGTACACACGGTCGGAGATTTTGCCAACCAAATCCGTCGGATTTTGCCCGTTGGATTTAGTCAGACGGATTGTGTCCGAAACTGTTGCATACACACGGTCGGGCCAAGTTGGCGAAAAATCTGATCTTTCAGAACGTGATGACGTAATTTCATTACGATGGGACTACATTCAGGCTAGTAGCCAATAGCTTTGATGTAGGAATTTGATCTGAGCATGCGTGGTACTTGGTCCGATGAAAATACTCTACACATGATCGGATTAGGTCCGCCGGCCCAGTTGGTCAGGAAATATTTCCAACATGTTGGAAAATTGGGTCGGACGGAGATTCGGACGGAATCAGTCCGATGCATACCACACACAGTCGGATTATCCGATGACACGGTCCGATAAGACTCATTCCGACAGATTCTCTGACCGTGTGTACAAGGGCTTAGACTCGGGCCTCTGGTTTGAGGCACCTCTGATCCCCAGGTTAGACCCTGTCTCTCGGCTTCTTTCTCTCACATTCGGGCCTCTAGTTTGGGGCACCTCTGTCCCCCAGGTGAGAACCTGTCTCTTGGCTTCATTATCTCACACTTGGGCCTTAGTTTGGGGCACCTCTTACCCCTGGATGAGACCCTGTTTCTCGACTTCTTTCTCTCAGACTCTGGCCTCTGGTTTGGGCCACCTCTGACTCCTGGGTGAGACCCTGTCTCTTGGCTTCTTTCTCTTAGACTCAGGCCTCTGGTTTGGGGCACCTCTGATCCCCAGGTTAGACCCTGTCTCTCGGCTTCTTTCTCTCACATTCGGGCCTCTAGTTTGGGGCACCTCTGTCCCCCACGTGAGAACCTGTCTCTTGGCTTCATTATCTCACACTTGGGCCTTTAGTTTGGGGCACCTCTTACCCCTGAGTAAGACCCTGTTTCTCAACTTCTTTCTCTCAGACTCTGGCCTCTGGTTTTGGGCACCTCTGACTCCTGGGTAAGACCCTGTCTCTTGGCTTCTTTCTCTTAGACTCTGGCCTCTGGTTTGGGGCACCTCTGACCCCCACTAGATACCTTATATCTCAGCTTCTTTCTCTCAGACTCTGGCCTCTGGTGTGGGGCACCTCTGACTCCCCAGGTGAGACCCTGTCTCTTGGCTTCATTATCTCACACTTGGGCCTCTAGTTTGGGGCACCTCTTACCCCTGGGTGAGACCCTGTTTCTCAACTTCTTTCTCTCAGACTCTGGCCTCTGGTTTGGGGCACCTCTGACTCCTGGGTGAGACCCTGCCTCTTGGCTTCTTTCTCTTAGACTCTGGCCTCTGGTTTGGGGCACCTCTGACCCCCACTAGATACCTTATATCTCAGCTTCTTTCTCTCAGACTCTGGCCTCTGGTGTGGGGCACCTCTGACTCCCCAGGTGAGACCCTGTCTCTTGGCTTCATTATCTCACACTTGGGCCTCTAGTTTGGGGCACCTCTTACCCCTGGGTGAGACCCTGTTTCTCAACTTCTTTCTCTCAGACTCTGGCCTCTGGTTTGGGGCACCTCTGACTCCTGGGTGAGACCCTGTCTCTTGGCTTCTTTCTCTTAGACTCGGGCCTCTGGTTTGGGGCACCTCTGACCCCCACTAGATACCTTATATCTCAGCTTATTTCTCTCAGACACTGGCCTCTGGTGTGGGGAACCTCTGACTCCCCAGGTGAAACCCTGTCTCTCTGCCTTTTTCTCTCACACTTGGGCCTCTAGTTTGGGGCACCTCTTACCCCTGGGTGAGACCCTATTTCTGACTTATTTCTGTCAGACTTGGGTCTCTGGTTTGGGGCATCTCTGACTCCCAGGTGAGACCCTGTCTTTTGGCTTCTTTCTCTTAGACTCGGGCCTCTGTTGTGGGGCACCACGGCCCACTGGGTGAGACCCTGTCTCTCGGTTCTTTCTCTCAGACTCAGGCCTCTGGTTTGGGGCTCCTCTGACCCCCAGGTGAGACCCTGTCTCTTGGCTTCTTCATCTCAGACTCAGACCAATGGTGTGGGGCACCAGTGACCCTCGGGTGAGACCCTGTCTCTGTGCTTCTTTCTCTCAGACTCTGGCCTCTGGTTTGGGGCACCTCTAACCCCTGGTTAGACAGTCTGAGGTATTTAGTATGAGTTTTGTTTGAAGTTGTAATTTTTAGTCAAAATTCTTTGGAAAATGAAGAAGATAAATAGATTTCTTACATACTGTCTCCAGTGCAGTACAGCGTCATCAGCGTCAGGGATACTGACTGGTGACAGTATGTAAAAAATTTAATAAATAATAATAATTTTGAATTATTATTTTTTTAACATGTCTTGCTTTTTTTGCTATATTTTTTTTACATCCTGTCATCAGAGCAGCTCAGTGTCATTGTAACACTGTACTACTGGGAGGGGTGATCAAGGATATATATTTATTTTTTACACTGTTATTGTTTATACAGTTTTAGCTGTCATGAATGGGTTAACCATTCATAAACAGTTTGATTATGGTTGTGATCTGTGATTGGCTAAGCTAACTACATGGTACACGTAGCTAGGTACAATGTGATTGATTTGAGCCAATCACTAATCACAATAGTAATCTAGTCATTAATGAATGGAAAGCCATTTATGGAAGGTTGTTTACATTGTTATCATGTGATTGCTATGACCAGTCATAGTGATCATCTGATACCTAGTTAACCGGATACCTGTAAGCCCTTGTACACACGGTCGGACATTCCGACGGAAAATGTCTGATCGGACCATATTGCCGGATAAACTGTGTGTGAGCTCCATCTGACTGTTTCCGTCGGAATATCCGACGGACAAAGTTTTAGACCTGGGCTATAAGACTTTCCGACAACATGACCTGATCGGACTTTGTCAGATTGTGTGTAGAGAATTCCGATCGGACAAAGTGCCACGCATGCTCAGATCAAATTCCTACACCAAAGCTATTGGCTACTAGCCTGAACGTAGTCCCGTCGTAACGAAATAACGTCATCACGTTACGAACGATCGGATTTACCAACAACTTTGTCCGACCGTGTGTATGCAACATAAGTTTCGGACAAAATCTGTCTGACAAAATCCGACAGATTTTGTTGTCGGAATGTCCGACCGTGTGTACAAGGGCTAACAGTGATCTACTGGGTCTGATGGACACAGCGGTCACAGGAGGGGCGCACACCATGCTCCTAACCTGGAAAAGGCCCAATCATATATATATATATATATATATATATATATATATATATATATATATATATATATATATATATGTGACTGAGACTGCCTGTGCTGCCCCACCGCAGTATATCTGCAGGAACGGGGCGGCAATTGGTTAAATATATGTGAACAAACTGTGTAAAATAAACAAAAGTCCTTGAATAATGGTGCAGAATCTTCATTAGGTGTTGAGACTCCTGAAAAAAAATATGCATACACAGATGCAACCATATTCTTCAAAAGTCATCGAGATAGTATGTATTTGCCCGTGAATTATTTTTTAAACACACCAGCGTTGCCACCAACGCTCGTTCACCTTAAGACATGGACCTACACATAACATATAGGTCATAACACGCTCATTTCCATAATTGGTGTCTCCTCTTCTCCTGAGTGCACCAGGCTCCAGTATGCTGTACCAGTGGTCCCTTTAAATGAATGATCCCAATGCCATTGCACTGGTTTTTATATTCAACTCAAAAAAAGGAAAATGGCTCCATAGTGCAATATATTTATTGGAAAATGTGGTTAAAATTAAAAACCATACTCATAATAATGAGTCACATAGACTCTAAAAGCACAATTTACATTGCAAACAGCGCTACTTCTGGCCCTGGCCATGGACCGTAAATGTTGTCACCTGGCTTCAGTCGTGATAGAGAGAGCATCTTGAAAGATCCTCTGAGGCCTCTTCCTGATTGGCACGGGCCAATATATCTGTTGGGTCATCAGAAAGGTGAGACATTCAAAATAAATTGTCACTTTTACAACCTTCTCCAACTGGAATGACCACTTGTAAGTCCAGGAAAGTATATTATTTTCTATGTTTTTGAATTGTAGCTTTTGGAATGGCAAGTGAGAATGTTTTCCGCCCAATGACCAAGCTTTATTTCACTTTTATCTTCTCCAATCTGATCAAATTACCTTTTATGTAGCCTAAACTATACACAACTATGCCCCGTTTTAACCAAAACGTATTCTCTTTTTACTACTTGATAAGAATTTGCGGCTGTTCTCCTCTGGTCTCAGCAGAATAATATAACATTTGGGCAGAAATATACAGCTTAGCAGTCCAGCGCTGGAGGCCAAGATAGCAAATATCTGGACAGCCACTGTGTATTTGCCACTGGTGCTCAGATAGGCTGGAATGAAAGAGATCCAGACAGAGCAGAAGACCAGCATGCTGAAGGTGATCAGTTTGGCCTCATTAAAACTTCCTGGGAGGTTCCTTGCTAGAAAGGCCACTAGGAAACTTACCATGGCCAGAAATCCCATGAATCCTAAAGTTATGTAAAAAAATAATTTTTGTCCTTCATTACATTCAAATATTATCTTATGGTTGTCAATCTCACTATTCAGCATTGGAAATGGAGGTGACCTATGAAGCCATACGGAACAAATGCTTATCTGAAACATGGAACAAAGTCCTACAACATAACGAGGGATGGTGGGACCCAACCATTTCCTCAAGGGACTGTTCAGTCTGGTGGCTTTAAAGGCAAGGATTACCATGATAGTCTTGGCCAAGACTGAGGAGATGCTGATGGAGAAGGCCACACTGAAGAAGGTTTGTCTAAGGAGACAACTAAAAGTGGACGGTTGACCAATAAACACCAGGCAACAGAGGAAACAGAAAATGAGAGACACCAGCAGGATGTAGCTAAGCTCCCTATTGGTGGCTTTGATGATTGGTGTGTCCTGATTTTTAAAGAAAACAATCAAGATGCATACAGTCAGGATTGATAACATGACAGCCATTATCATGAGCATTATTCCCAATGGTTCATCGTATGAGAGGAACTCTAGGACCCTTGGGATGCATCTGTCCCTCTTCTCATTGGACCACTGATTGGAGGAACATCTTGTACACTCACCAGCATCTAAACAAGAAATTGGAAATTATCCATTAATACTTATTAACAGATCATGTCAGCAGCCATTATTCACTACAGGAATTCATTGTTAGCCTTATGTAAACGTAGTTTCAACGTAAGGTTGAAAAATTTTCAAAAACATGGGATCAGATGTATTTGCTTATTATGTACTCAAACACACTGAAAACTAGATATTGGGATTACTTATGTTTTAAATAGTGTTCTCTATTGGGATTACCTATAGTACAGTATATATAATATATAAGATAGTCTCTTTTTAGGGACTTTTATTGATGATTTCCTATCCTACATAACAGCTCATCCCATTTCTCATACAGGTCAGAGTCAGGTCAGGCCTTCACAAACTCCTCTTCTTCCTACTTGTTAGGACATATAAACACTCCAGCTTTATCCCAGGGCCCCCTTTCTCAGCTGGACATTCAAGCCAACCAAATGCCCACTTATTAATTCAAAAGTTCAGAAATTCCACCACCTGATACCTGTGTGATTGGTCATCTCTCCCATGGAACAGGGGACACAGTCATAGCAACAGATGGGTCTTCCTTGAAGAGGGGCTTTCCTGTACCCAGGCTGGCAGCTGTTACTGCAGATGGAAATTGGCACCTGCCAAGAAGACAATGGGGGTGATTTACTAAGAAGGCACTGCACCAGTTCATACATTAATTGCGCCGGAAAAGTCTTTAACCTCTTCCTGCCTGCCCTATTGCCGAATGACGGCTATAGAGCAGGCACTTTCGTCCGGGAGGCCGTCCCTGGACGTCCTGGTGTTTACTTCCGCAATTCGTGCCACCGCAGGCGCGCATCGGGGAAGTTCTGTGTTTGCCGTGTCCCCCGGAGACAGGCAAACACAGATCGCTGTAAACGGCCAATCACAGCAGCCGTTTACAGCGTGATCGGCGTGTCCAATATGAGATGATCTCATATGTAAACATATGAGATCATCTCTCATCTCTCATGACACCCAGAGGCAGAGGCATGATGGGACTTGTAGTTTTGCAACAGCTGGAGGTCTGCTAATTGCATATCCCTGCTCTATAGCTACTTGAGTTGGTGCAGGAATACCTCTTTTGACTAAATTTGGAATGTAGATGTGCCATGACCCACTTGTATTTTCCTTACGATATTTCTTGGGAATTAAACAAGGCACATGAGAAACCAACCTTTTTTCAAGACATGCTAGAATGATTAGGAATCTTCAAACTACGGCTCTCCAGCTGTTGCAGAACCAAACATCCCATCCACTCTTCTGAGAAAGATTTCAATAAGAATTTGAAATGTGTCAGGTACTGATGTTTGACAAGAAGATCTGGATAACAATTGTTATTCCAATTCAACCCAAAATTATTAACCACTTCCCGACCAGCGCACGACGATATACGTTGACAGAATGGCACGGGCAGGCATATTGGCGTACAGGTACGTCCAATATTCGATGCCGCCCTGCCATCGGGAGCGCGCCGCCGCCGGCGCGCTCCCGCGCTGGTCGGGACCCCCGTGAGTCCGGTCGCGGGACCCGCGGACTCGATCGCCGCGGGCATCCCCGCGATTGTCTCACGGAGCGGCCGAATGGAGGAAATGCTGTGTAAACAACATTTTTCCATTCTGCCTAGCAACTAGTAACGCTGATCTCTGCTCCATGTGATTGGAGCAGAGATCAGTGTACACTAAATAAAAGCCCAACCCCCCCACAGTTAGTAACACACCCCTAGGAACACTTAACCCCTACACTGCCACCCACTGGTTAACCCTTTCACTGCCAGTGTCATTTACACAGGAATCACTGCATTTATATAGCAGTGATTACTGTATAAATGACAATGGTCCCAAAAATGTGTCAAAAATGTCAGATGGGTCCCCGACAATGTTGCAGTCACAATAAAAATCGCAGATCGCCGCCATTACTAGTAAAAAAAAAAATTATAAAAAATGATTAATAAAAATGCTATAAAACTATCCCTATTTTGTAAACGCTATAACTTTTGCGCAAACCAATCAATAATTGCTTATTGCAATTTTTTTTACCAAAAATATGTAGAAGAATACGTATCGGCCTAAATTGAGGGAAAAAAATGTTTTTTTATATATTTTTGGGGGATATTTATTATAACAAAAAGTAAAAAATAATGCGTTTTTTTTCAAAATTGACGCTCTATTTTTGTTTATAGCGCAAAAAATAAAAACCGCAGGGGTGATCAAATACCACCAAAAGAAAGCTCTATTTGTGGGAAAAAAAGGACATCAATTTTGTTTGGGAGCCACGTCGCACGACCGCGCAATTGTCAGTTAAAGCGACGCAGTGCCGAATCGCAAAAAGTGGTCTGGTCTTTGACCAGCAAATTGGTCCGGTCTGAAAGTGGTTAAGTAAGGTTGAGGACAGGGCTTTGTGCAGGACACCAGTGGCAGCTGGTGCTCAAAATTTTTGGGGGCGCAAACAAACTGAAAAATACTGAACCACCCCATCAATTGCAGCCTCACTGTGCCCATCAAATGTAGCCATCAATTTCAGCCATTGTGCCCATTAAATGCAGCCACTATGCCCATCATATGCAACCATTGTGCCAATAATATGCAGCCATTGTGCCCATCAAATGCAGCCACTGTGCCCATCAAATACAGCCACTTGTGCCCATCATATGCAGCCACTTGTGCCATAAAAATTCAGCCACTTGTACCCATTAAATGCAGCCACTTGTGCCCATCGAATGCCGCCAATTGTGCCCATCATATGAAGTCACTTGTGCCCATGAAATGCAGCCACTGTGCCCATCATATGGAGCCACTTGTACCTATCATATGCAGCCACTTGTGCCAATCATATCCAGCCACTTGTTCCCATCATATACAGCCATTGTGCCCATCATATGCAGTCACTTGTGCCCATTAAATGCAGCCACTGTGCCCATCATATGCAGCCATTGTACCCATCATATGCAGCCACGTGTGCTCATCATATGCAGCCAAGTGTGTCCATCATATGCAGCCACTATGCCCATCATATGCAGCCACTGTGCCCATCATATGCAGCCACGTGTGCTCATCATATGCAGCCAAGTGTCCCCATCATATGCAGCCACTATGCTCATCATATGCAGCCACTGTGCCCATCATATGCAGCCACTTGTGCCCATCAAATGCAGCCAATTTTGTCAATCAAATACAGCCACTTGTGCCCGTCAAATGCAGCCAATTATGCCCATCATATGCAGCCACTTGTGCCAATCATATGCAGCCATTGTGCCCATCAAATGCAGCTACTGTGCCCATCAATTGCAGCCACTTGTGCCCATTATATGCAGACACTTGTACCCATCAAATGCAGCCACTTGTGCCATCATATGCAGCCACTTGTACCCATCAAATGCAGCCACTTGTGCCCATCATATGCAGCCACTTGTGCCCATCGAATGCAGCCACTTTGCCCATCATATGCAGTCACTTGTGCCCATGAAATGCAGCCACTGTGCCCATCATATGGAGCCACTTGTACCTATCATATGCAGCCACTTGTGCTCATCATATGTAGCCAATTGTGCCCATCAAACACAGCCATTGTGCCCATCAAACGCAGCCACTGTGCCCATCATATGCAGCCACTTGTGCCCATCATATGCGGCCACTTGTGCCGATAAAATGCAGCCACTTGTGCCCATCATTTGCAGCCACTGTGCCCACCAACCCCCCCCCCCCCCCACTTGCGGGGCTCGCGGCTCTGGCAGCACCCCAACCCCCCGTGCAAGGCTCTGATAGACCCCACCTGGCACTTACCACCAGGCAGCAGCTGCTTTCAGTGCAGTGAGTACACCAGAGCGGTGGTGACCTCCGCTCCAGTGTGTATCTCCTCTGCTGAGTCTGCTCCTCTTCCTAAGCACCAGGCATCCAATAGGGTGGCCTGGCACTTTGGCCAATCAGGAAACAGGTCTGATGCCCTGCCTCCTGATTGGCAAGGAGGAAGTTTAGTGTGAAAATAGTGAAAATGTATTCGCTATCATCACACAATTGGGTATGATCAGGATGCACTCTTTGTGCCCCGAGCCCACCCTATTTTGAAGGCTATTAGAACTTCTGGCTCTAATCAGGTGCTTCAAAAAGTACCACCCCCTCCCACCCCCGTCATAGGAATCCATGCGCCCAGCATCCTGAAAGGGGTGCATGGACAGGGGGGCCGGCGCCCGTGCGCCCACAGTGCACGGGCCGCCACTGCAGGACACTCAAATTCCACCTCACCAAACTGATCAAACCATGTCTATGGAGCTGGCTTTGAGCACAGGGGCACAGTCATGCTGGAACAGAAAAAAACTTTCCTAAACTGTTGTCAGATGAGAGGTCAAAATGCATTTTCTTCTGGGCTGGATTGGCTGATTAGAAAAAAGAACAATCGTACTTTTTGCCCAGTTTTTAAAATTATCATGGAATATTCCATCGGGAAGATATACTGTATTAAGCCACAGAAAGCTAAAAGAGACACCAAGGTAAAGTGTGCATCTGTTACCTGTAAAAGGTGATCATTCCACAGGATAGAGCTAATATTCAGGCTGATCATTTGCCCAAGTTTGGCCTTGGGGTCAATCCCCCCCACTTTCACCAGGTTGAAGCTGTCATTGAGGATCTGGACGTTCATGATGTCATATAATGCCGGGAGGTCACCCTCAGAATTAAACTTCATCACCTCCCCAGACTTTGTGTAGAAATCGGTTTTCTTGAGGTAACGGAGTACCTAGCAGAGGTATTTCCATAACACAATCAACAAAAATAATAATACAATACAGCTTTATTATGAATATAAATAAAGACTGATTCCATTCAGACCCTATACGGTGCCTTGAAAAAGTATTCATACCCCTTGAAATGTTCCACATTTTGTCATGTTAAAACGAAAAATTCTAATTTATTTTATTGGAATTTTATATGATGGACCAACACCAAGTGGCGCATAATTGTGAAGTGGAAGGAAAATGATAAATGGTTCTCAAAGTACTGTAAATATGTGAAAAGTGTGGTGTACATTTGAATTCAGCACCCCGAGTCAATACTTTGTAGAACCTCCTTTCACTGCAATTACACACAAACTCTTGGACCCTCTGCAATCCGGCTTCCACCCAGGCCATGGCACAGAAACGGCACTTCTCAAAATATGGGACGATGCCCTCGAAGCAGCAGATGACTGAGAATCATGCCTCCTAGTACTGTTAGACCTCAGTGCAGCGTTTGATACAGTAGACCGCAATACTCTACTCACCTGCCTCGCAGAAGTAGCAGGAGTCTCCGATGCAGATCTACAATGGTTTGCATCATTCTTAGGAAATTGTTCCCAAACAGTGAAACTAGGAGCCTTCACCTCTAAAACCCGGGCAATCCCTTGTGGAGTCCCTCAAGGTTCACTAGTACTCTTCAACATCTACATCCACCCACTCCTCAAAATCATCAGAACATCAGACCTCTGCTTCCACTCATATGCTGATGACACTCAACTTTACTTTCGCGTCACCGGGCAAAAAGACCATCATCAACTAGAAAAATGCCTTACCCTGATAGACGACTGGATGACTCCTAGCTCCCTTAAACTCAACTAATCAAAAACAGAGCTTCTTCTCCTACACGCAAACCAAAATTCCAAAAGGAAGACCCCTTGGACACCTCCCACCATCTTTAGACAGACCACCTCGCCAAGCGCCAAAGCCAAGAGTCATCTTTGACTCTGAAATGACAATGGATGCACAAATAGGATCAGTAGTTAGCGGATCTCACCATCTCCTCCGCTTGCTACATAGACTCATCCGCTTTTATTCCAACAGAGGACAAAGCAGCAGTAGTTAGAACAATCATTAATTCACGACTCGACTACGCAAACTCCCTCTACATAGGGCTACCCCAATATTAACTTGCACACTTACAACTCATCCAAAACACGGTGGCAAGACTGATAACGGGAAAAAGCCCTGGGAATCCATCTCCACCGCCAGGAGGAGCCTACATTGGCTAACCGCAAAGAATCGGATTACATTCAAGACCCTCTGCCTCACCCACAAATGCATTCAAGGAACCGCTCCCCAATACCTTTGCGAGAAGATAACACACTACACACCCAACCGCAAGTCTTCGATCATCTAACCAAAACCTCCTCCTCATTCACAAATCCCGCTACAAATCAAAGGGAGAATGAAGATTCGCAGTCCAAGGACCACGGCTATGGAACGCTCTACTGACTTAGAACCGTATGGAAGAAAACCATCAGGCGTTCAGGAAAAAACTCAAGACTTACCTCTTTTAAGAAGCTGGACAACACAGCTGATCAAGCACCTTGAGGCAATTCAGTTTGCCATTGCAGTGCTATAAAAATCATTCATTCATTCATTACAGCTGAAGGTCTTTTTGGGGATGTCTCTACCAACTTTGCACATCTAGAGAGGGACATTTTTGCCCATTTTTCTTTGTAAAATATCTCAAGCTCTGTCAGATTGGATGGAGAGTGTCTGTGAACAGCAATTTTCAAGTCTTGCTACAGATTCTCAATTGGATTTAGGTCTGGACTTTGACTGGGCCATTCTAACACATGAATATGCTGTGATCTAAACAATTCCATTGTAGCTCTGGCTGTATGTTTAGGGTTGTTGTCCTACCGGAAGGTGAACCTCCGCCCCAGTCTCAAGTCTTTTGCAGACTCTAAAGCCTCGTACACACAATCAGATTTTCTGATGGGAAATGTTGGATGTCAGGCTGTTGGTGGAAAATCCAATCGTGCGTATGCTCCATCGGACAATTGTTGTCGGACTTTCCGCCAACAAATGTTGACTAGCATGTTTTCAAATTTTCCGCCAACAAATGTGTGTTGTTGGATTTTCCGATCATGAGTACACAAGTCCGTCGGACAAAAGTCCAAAGTTCAAACACGCATGCTCGGAAGCAGAAGAGGTCGGTCTTGTAAAATAGCGTTCGTAATGGAGAATTAACATTTGTGACGTGGCAAATTATGAAATCTCCAAATGCAGCGCATAATTCTCTTCTCCTTTAACCTCCCTGGCGGTATCCCCGAGCGTGACTCGGGTTTGTTTTTTTCTTGTATAATCGGTAACCCCGAGTCACGCTCGGGGTAACATTGCAGAGCGGCCAGCGGAGATCTTACCTTCTCCCGGCGCTCCAGCGATGTTCTACGTTGTCCTCCGCTGTCCTCCCCTGTGATCGTCGAAGTGATCGCCGGCGAGATCACGGCATCCTGACTTCCTGGTTCCGTTCCCTGCGAGCAGCAGCGGCGCACGGAGGCGGAACTGGGCGGGAATTTCAAAAAGTGAACACAAACACATAAATAGAGGTGATACACTGTAATCTGAGAGGATTACACTGTATCATCTCTATCTGATTGATAAACTATACAGTGCCCCAATAAAATAAAATCTAACATGGCATCAAAAAAGCACCACTTCGCTACAAAATCGCCATTGGACCAGCTGAGTGACAGCGGCAGCGACGCGGAGTTGCTCGCAGAAATTAGCGATAGCGAGTCGTGGGGAGATTTGTCGTCTGACACTGACACGGATCTGACAAGTGACAGCGGTGATGATCCTGCACCTGACCTCAGAGATGTGCGCAATTGTTGCCCTATCGACTGCGATACAGACCAGGTAGCGCTGCCAAGATTCCCCTTCACTGGATCACCTGGGATGAAGGTAGATGTCGAATGTGACAACCCTCTGGCATACCTGCAATTATTTCTCACTGAGGATGTAATTGAAAAAATTGTCACAGAGACAAACCGCTACCAAGAGCAGCAATACGCTACGCTGCATGTCAAGTTTTCCCAAAACAGAAAGAGAGTCCTGCAGCCATACCCCCTCGAAGGGGGGGGGGGGTCAGCTGAAGGACGGCATGACAGGTGCAGGACAGCCCTGTCGCCGTTTTAATTAGCTGCCCGGGGGAGGCCGCTTTAAGACGAGGGGTCAGGCGGAGGTAAGGGGCGGAGCTACGGCATGGTACGCGATAGCGGCGTACCATGCTTTCACTCGGAGAGCGGAGGAGGAAGCGATTCCCACCCACCCTCCCTGGTTTAGGTCAAGTGTGTTAGGTTGGGGGTTAGAGGGGTGGGGCCACAGGCGGCGCTTGGGGATTTTTGGGTAGGAAAAGGTAGAAAAGACTGTTGTACCCATCCATGGGATGGGGGTGGTTAATGTACTTTCTGGTTAAGAGTTGTTAACCTACTTCCGGTTCCGGCGCCGTATGGAGTAGCTGTCCCGCCACACAGCTCCCGCAGACCGGCCTTCAAATCTGCTCTAAATCAGGCATTTTCGCCCGTTACACCGGCCAGCCATCCTCCCCACGATACTGGCTCCACGATGGACCGGTTTGTTGAAAAAACCGGGCCGCGTTCGTACGCGGCCGCCACCGAGCGGCAGGCCGCGCCGCAAATCGAGGCCCCGGCTTCGGCCTACACCGCTTCGGCCCCCGCTCCAGCCAGCGCGGCCTACCCGGAGGAGCAGACACCAGCGATGGAGGTAGGAGACCCAGCGCAAGGCCAGACGGCCTCCAAGACACCCCCTCCCATGCATCCACCTGCCTCCACGCAAGTAACTGGGCCTGTAGCACCTGCGGCCCTGCTACATGCTTTGCCATCCCCACAGCTGCAAGACCCACAGACTGAGCTCCTGGCACAAGCCGTGGCTGCTCTCCTCTCCCCTATGATAGCGGCCTCTGTTGAAAAAGCTGTCACCCTGGGCATGCATAAAATTCAGGCCCAACTTGGGGAACATGCATCCAGACTTAATGAGGCTGAAAGTCGCATCTCTACATTAGAGGAAGAATTATACCAAACGCAGTCCCTGGAACAAGCCCAGGACAGAACCAACAAATTTATTTTGGAAAAACTCGATGACCTCGAGAATAGGTCCAGGAGGAGCAACCTGCGTTTTGTTGGTATTCCAGAGTCGCTCCACCATTCTGCCCTATCAGACCTGTGCGCAAACCGCATCCCGGAGGCTCTGGGCCTGGGGGGACCCTTCGTCGTGGAACGAACACATCGTGTGGGGGCGCCGAACTCGGACCGCAAGTCCCCACGCCCGATAATTGCTAAATATCTAAATTACGCAGACAAAGCCTCCATTTTGCAGCAGTATCGTCAGTCCAGATCGCTTCAAATTGATGGAGTCAAAATCCTGATTTTTGCTGACTATTCAGTGGATGTCTCTAAGAAGAGGAAGGCTTTTCAACATATCTGTACGGAACTATTCCAACGGCAGTTGAAATTCACTCTTGCATTTCCGGCAATTCTACGGATCAAAGCACCCAACGGAGAACAACTCTCCTTTCAAGACCCCGATGATGCATCGCGTTTTCTGAAATCGCTACGTTCGGGTCCTCCACTGAGCCCGGCTCCCAAGGCAGCCCCTGTCAATAGAGCTCTTGACCAGAGGAGCCCACAGAAGGACTCCCCCAAGCGCTTCAGGGCCTCAGGTCCTGCCCCCCACGCTTTAAATGCTCGTTGATGAACACTTGGACCGTGTTTTCTTTTTTGTTCTCCCTTCTTTTTTAGGGACACAGCTTTACCTACCACCCGTTTCCACCTGGTAGAAGTGGCTCCTGTTTTGACTTACTCTCATCCTGGTCCACCCGCGCGCTGTGCGCACTCATAAGGTATTATTTGCCCAGGGCCGTGACTGGCTCTGGGCGCTGCACTATCTGTTCATCTGTCTTCACCATGGCCCATGGGCCCTTGGCCTATGGATGTTTTGTCATTGTATTATTAGAACTGCATGTATCTTATTTTATTCCTCCTCTCTCAATATTTGTGTGTATCCTCTCAATTCCCTCTTTCAGGTTACAATCACTGGTTCCCCTTGTGGGGTCTTCTGTGCGGACCATCTCATTTCGTTCTGACCCTTGCCTGGGGTGACGGCGGGCCATATTCCTTCTCTAGGGCAGCCGTAATTATATCAGTTCGATGGCCTGGTTCTGGGAGCTGGTCTACACAGTGACCCCCCATGCGGAAAAAAGTGAAGTTCACAGTGAGTTGTTTTGGTTGGCCTGTTTGCCACTCCCTTCCCCGTCCCTTCCTTCCCCCTTCTTATACAGCTGCACTTGTACCTGATTCCCCCTTGCTGTCATTCTACCAAGGTTCATCCTGGCCTTCTCTGGAGCGCAGCTCCTGCTGTTTTATGTCCCGGGTCCTCCCGAACACACGGTATTATCTGTTCCCGCTATCACTGCACTTAACGATTCACCATGCTACAAGTAGTATCGTGGAACGTTAAAGGGCTCCGTTCCCCCAACAAACGCATGAAGGTACTGCGTCACCTCAAGAGACTCAAGACTGACGTAGCACTGCTACAGGAAACCCATCTCTCTTCATCGGACTTTGTCCGGATGAGGAAGCTCTGGGTAGGTGAGGTGGCGGGCGCTGAAGCTGTGGGTCGAAAAGCAGGGGTTCTTATTCTTATCAATAAGAATCTCCCTTGTAAGATCATTTCTACTGACGCAGATCATCAGGGCAGACTCCTCACCATCAGGGCCCTCATAGGGACCAAGGAACTTGCTATTACAAATGTTTATGCTCCTAATAGTCCCACAAAATCCTTTTTTGGCACGCTGACCAGTTGGCTTCTGCGCTTCCCACACCTCCCACATCTGGTAGGGGGTGACTTTAATTCTGTTGCTCACCCGGCAGACGACAAATCCTCCCCCCCCCGCCCTATACGTTGCTTGACTGTTATCACTCCCACGACCCTGGCGCTGACTATGGAATCCCTCCACCTCCATGACATCTGGCGACTACACCACCCGACCGACCGGGAATTTTCCTTTTATTCCTATCCACACAATGTCTTCTCTAGGATTGACTATTTTTTTGGCTCTGACGATTTAATCCCTTTCCTTCCGACGGCGGAAATCCATGACATAGCCATATCAGACCATGCTCCGATATCAGTGACCCTAGACACCCCCGGCTTACACCCTAATCCCAGAATTTGGCGCTTCCCCTCCGTCTTACAGCACAATGCAGATTTTCAAACTTACATGTTGAAAGAGTGGGCATCATACTCGCAAACAAACGCAACACATGTCGACAACCCGCACTTGTTCTGGGATGCAGGTAAGGCGTTCCTTAGGGGACGCATTATCTCGTATGCCTCCTCTTTCAAGAAACACGCCCAGTCCCAATACAAAGCTTCCAGTTCCAGACTACATCTGGCCCAGCGGGCGCTCTCTAACTTAAACTCCCCTGAAAATCGCGAAGCTTGGCACACAGCCAAACAGTCATTTGACACTTGGGCTGAAACATTGGAAACCACTAAAAGGGCCCACTTCGACGCCACGTTCCATAAATTTGGCAACAAAGCTGGCAAGCTTCTTGCCAGATTGTGCAAGGGACCCTACCGTCCCACGGTCATATCGTCGCTACGCAACCCCGACGGCACGGTCATGTCTACTCCGAAGGGCAAAAACGCGGCAATGCTCCGCTTTTATACCTCTCTGTATGCGGCGGACCCCATTGATCGACCCACTGCTCGCGATTTTCTTGATGGTACGCGCCTGACTCGAATATCTCCCTCTCAACTCGACTCGTTAAACGCCCCCATTTCCCCTTCAGAGATATCTGCCACGATCCGTAAGCTAGCCTCCTCCAAAGCCCCAGGCCCGGATGGTTTATCAGGCGAGTTTTATAAATCCTTGAATACTCTTCTAACTCCGACTCTGGCTGCTGTTTACCAACATATATGGTCTGGTGGCCCCTATCTCCCGTCAGGTAACCAAGCAATTATTAAGTTGTTAGAAAAAAAGGGTAAAGACCCGCAAGAGCCTGGGTCATATAGACCCATCTCGCTCCTTAATCTTGACGTCAAAATTCTTTCTAAAATAGTAGCCAATAGGCTGGCCGACATCATCCCCTCCCTGATTCATTCCGCTCAGTCAGGCTTTGTCAAGGGCAGAACGGCAACTATCAATATCAGGAAGGTGATGATGGCATTAGAATATGCTAGATGTCATCCAACCAGCGATTTGGCTATTATTACTCTGGACGCCGAAAAGGCATTTGATAATGTTAATTTTGAATGGCTTTCCATGGTACTGGGGGATATGGGCTTCACCGGACCTTTTCTGCACCTGATCAGCTCCATGTACACCTCCCCTGCAGCCAGACTGGTGGCCGCCGGCCTTCTGTCTGATGAGTTCCGGCTACATAAGGGGACCCGACAGGGCTGCCCCCTGTCCCCACTTCTCTTTAACCTAGCGTTAGAGCCATTATCCAGACACTTGACATATAATGCACCGCTGCACGGAATCAGAGTCGGGTCACATGAGTTACGAACCTCTCTCTTTGCCGACGACGTTTTGATATTTTCTGCCAACCCCTCCTCAGACATGCCCACGATCAAATCCATATTTGACCGATTCCGGCAGTGCTCGGGATTGCGTATTAATTACTCCAAGAGCGAAATACTCCCTTTGGGCTCCCTTCCACCTCCGACATGGGCAAACCACTCTATTTTTAAGGTAGCTAACACCCATATCACTTACTTGGGCATTAGCATTTATCACTTGAACTACCCCCCCCTCTTTACTAAACTTATGCAGGAACTGGATAACTGGATGGATCTGCCTCTTTCGCTCTTGGGAAGGTGTCACCTGGTAAAAATGGTTAGTTTTGCTCGCCTTCTGTATCCCCTTCAGACGATACCTTTACTCCTCAGGCATAAGGATGTTAAACTTTTAAACTCATCAATTTCCAAATTCCTGTGGCGAGGTAAGAGGCCCCGCATTGCCTTTTCTAAACTTCACCTTCCTAGGAGCGAAGGGGGTATTAGTCTTCCCAATCTCAGAATGTACAATTTAGCATGTCTTTTAAGGGTAGGTTTGGACTGGATATCCCAAAAATCCCGCTGCTCCAACTATTTACTGGAAGCTGAAATGACCCATCCTTACTCCCTAGCTGCACTTCTCCACTGCAAATGGAAACAATTGGATCCGTCATTGCAACACAACCTTTTACTGCGAGACACGGCCATTGCCTGGAGAGAAACACGAAAGAGCCTTAAGTTGTCTCCCTACATATCTAGGCATCTCCCGTTACAAGGCAACCCGACCTTTACCCCGGGGCTGGACCGCCAACCCTATGATACATGGCGTCAACAAGGCCTTGACTCCTTTTTCTCGTTGTGTGACCCGGACTCTGGTCGACCACTTTCCTTCCGCCAGCTAGCCGTTAAGTTTTCTTTGCCGGATTCATCTGCTTTCCAATATGGTCAATGCCTCAGTTTCATGCAGAAAACATGCAGAGCAGAGCACGCAAGATTCCAATCCTCGTTCATTGATGTACTCCTCCATAAAGACTCTTATGGTATCTCAGATATCTACAAACCTCTATTGCTGAATACTACACCCTCCTTGGAACTTTCCTCGGTTGCTAATTGGGCTAAAGACTTTCCAAGTGTTGATACTGTGGACAAGATCCTACAAGGACTACAATCAGTCTACAAGTTGGTCCCAAATGAAACTTGGAGGGAAACCCAACTAAAAATTGTACACCGAGCGCACATACCTTTTCTATACTCCCCACCCTCAGGTCAACCTGCGGTCTCTTTGTGTCCTCTCTGCCAGCATCCGAGACCTTCCCTTACCCATCGTTACTGGTCCTGCCTGGTTATCTCCTCATTCTGGGATGAAATTTTGGCATTTATCTTCAAGATAACACTTTTGAAAATCCCCAAGGATCCGCTACTCCTTATCTTTGGTCATTGGGACCCCAAACTGCTTCCTTGGTCGGCTACTTCCACACCTCTGGGCAAGGATTGGGCCTTGCTTTGTTTGTTACTCGCCAGAAGAACCATCCTGGCCAACTGGACTTCCACGAACAAACCATCTGTATCACAAGTGGACAGAGAACTCATGCACCTCCTCTTTCGGGACAAATTAAACACTAGCTTTCTGCACGCCAAAGCCAAACTTCGTTTCCACAATAGATGGGACTTATATGTGTCTTCAAAACTCACCCCTCAGGAACGAGCCCACCTTGAGGACCACTCCTTCATCTATAAGGGTCACGCATTACCGGCGCCAATCGCTGCAACCTGAAATCATACCATGCGTGTCTCTGTGCTCCTATCTATCTCCCCCTCACATGGGGCCTCATTCATGCACCGCCTTTCATGGACGGCCGGGAACTGTGCAGCACCCCCCCCCTCCCCCCCCCTCCCCTATGTACTGCATTACACCTATACTCTATGTTACCTTGTAGATTGTTCCTATATTGCACACCAGGTTATCTTCTAACCACCAGATCCATCCAGGGGAGGCTTCCCCTTCTCCCTTCTTGGGGGAATGGTGAATCCTCCTTTTTGTTATATACAAATTGCTTAGTTATTATCAAACCCTGAGTTGCCTGATTGTTTTTATTTATTTTCTGCCTTTATCTTTTTTCTGTTTCAATGAGAAAAGTATTAGCCCGCAACTTTTGTACAACTTGTTGTATGCCTTTGTTCAATAAAATTTTATTAAAAAAAAAAAAAAAGAGTTGTTAACCTGGAAGGGTTAAAAGGGGTAGGTCACTGCGATGGTTTGGGTATAGCCTCCGAGACAGGGGATACCGTTCGGAGGTCAAGAAGTCAAAAGTGGGAAGTCATTCGCAGTGACCAGTGTGTTGTTATGCTGGTACCCATGACCCGTTTAAAGGCTGGGAATGTTTACATTTTTGAAAGTTATTTATGGTATTTTATTAAACTATATATATTTTTGTTAATAAATTAAGGCCAGTTGGCCATTTACTCCATACCTTGTCCGTGGTTTATTAAAGGTGGGGATCAGGTTTTGGAGGCGGGTGTCTGTCATGGGTGGGAGGTTACGGATACGCATCTAGGGGGGCTTAAGTCCTTACAAATGTCAAGTGGGAACCAGTGACCAAAGAGGACATCTGGCAGTTCCTGGGACTTATTATTCTTCAAGGGGTGGTGGGGAAACCGCTCCAGAAATGGTACTGGACCACCAATAAATTACTGGCCACTCCGTTTTTTGGCGCCGTGATGTCCGAATACCGCTTTTCTCTCATCATGAAGTATTTCCACTTCACAAACAATGAGGAGTTTGATGAGGCCACGCATCCTGCACCCAAACTAAAAAAAATCTGGGAGGTATGGCAAATTATCGTGACCAATTTCCAGCGGACCTACGTGCCAGAAAGGGACGTCAGCGTGGATGAAAGCTTGATGGCCTACAAGGGACGCCTGAGCTGGATACAATTTATTGCATCCAAAAGAGCGAGATTTGGCATAAAATCCTACATGCTCTGCGAGTCATCCACCGGGTACATATGGAATTCAGTCATTTACACCGGTAAAGGCACGAAGTTCAACCCCAGGTACAGCGGCTATGGGATAGCCACATCATCAGTCCTCACACTGCTGGAGCCATTGCTGAACCAGGGATATTGTGTCACCATGGACAACTTCTATACGTCTCCGGAACTTTTGGAGGTTTTGCTAAAAAACAAGACCGATGCGTATGGTACTGTTAGGCCTAATCGACGTGACATGCCATCTCTGTTCTCCAGGAAAAATCTAAAAACCGGAGAAATGGTTGCCTGGCAGAAGGGTAAGATGATGGCAATGCGATGGCGAGACAAGAAGGACGTGTGTCTCATGAGTACCGTGCACAATACCGCCACTTCCATGGTCCACACCAAACGTGGGAAAGATGTGCTGAAGCCGCAAGTCATGATAGACTATAATTGCACTATGGGAGGTGTGGACAGAGCCGATCAGGCAATGACATTTTATTCGGCTATGCGCAAGCAGCAAAAAAAATATTATAAAAAGATTTTCCGGCATCTTTGGAATGCCTTTGGAATGCATATGTCCTATACAGAGCACAGAGTCGCAAGCCTCTTATTCATGCCGATTTTACCTGGAAGGTGGCTGAGCAGATTTTCATCAAACACCAGACACCATCAGGATCTGCGATCATACCTGGATGACATGCTGTTGACGTTGTCAACCCAGAACGCCTAACAGGTCATCACTTTGTGGACTACATACCACCAACCGCAAAAAAAGGCAGCACCTACCAGAATGTGTGTGGTTTGCTGCTCAAAGAGAGAGAGCAGTGGAAAAAAAGTCAGAAAAGAAAGTCGGTTCTATTGTCCGGATTATGATGTTGGACTTGCTGTGCCTTGTTTCAAAATCTATCACACTCAGGATGTTTATTGAATTTTCTTTGTTTGACAAATTTCATTATTTCGCATTACATTATTAAATAAAATTATATTATTTATCAGATTATAATTCATGATTTTGTGTTTCAAACTTTATCACATCTGGGATGTCTACTAGAGTCTTGTTTGGTCAGGTTTTAGTAAGTAATTACTAAGAATTGCAGGCCTATAATACATAACACCAAATTTCCATGCAAAAGAATTGCACCGCTTTTGGTATAGAATTCCTGACAGAATCATACCGCCAGGGAGGTTAATGGGATAATAATGAAGCTGCTTTGCTGGTGATACTGATGGAGTTATTGCAAACTAATTTTCCAAGGCTTTTTTTTTCTAGTGATATCAAGAATAATATTATTATGCTTTTTTTTTATTTGTGCAAGTTACCACAACACCATTATCCCGTAGTTTTTAAGAACAAAGATACAAATATGTTGGGGTCCCTTGTCAATTTTACATTGTATTTTTTAAAATGTAACTGCCTACTCCCAAACTGTCATTTGAAGTAAAACACATAGCCAAGTATTATTCTCCACAATTTTTTATTGTTCATTAAAAAAAAAAAAAAAAAATAGACATGCTATCTGCCAACAGAACTTAACCAAAAATTGCATTCTATGCATCCAAAAATATAGAAAATATTCCAAATCAAATCATTATTCAACCAAAAAAATAATGTCAAAGCAATAACTCCAAGGCCAATAATAAATAACATGTTATCTCCTCCGATTACGCAACATGGCTGGTTGATGAACGGCCGTTCAGAAACAAACTGAAAAGCGTTAAATGAAAAATGTGAGAAGAAAAGTACGAATCAACACTCACCAAACTTCTACTAACACGAAATTAGCAGGAGGAGCCCAAAGGGTGACACTAAAGAGCTGAAGAACCACGTAGTACATCTAGTACTTCATACATGTGTATGGAAGACAAATTTGAGCCAACACCCTTTGGACAAAATTCCACGATTTTGTTGTTGGAAAGTCCGATCGTGTGTACGAGGCATAATAGGTTTTGTTCTAATGCGGCGTACACATGATCAGACTATCCGGCGGACTTAGTCTGACGGACAAACCGCCGGACTGTCCGCCGGACTGTCCGAACAAGCGGACCTGCCCACACACGGGACTTTTCCAGCAGTCTAGGCCCGCCAGACTATCCGCCGTACTTTTGAAATGAACGGACTTACCCACACACATGGAGGAAAGTCTGTTCCTTTTGAGCGCGGCTCCAAGTAGCCGGGACTAGCGAAGGAAGCGTCGCTGGCCCCGTCACCTGGTATGGACTTAAAGAGGAAGCCCTATGCCGAAAAACGCCCCCCTCCTGAGCCTTACCAGGCCGCGTGCCCTCAACATGGGGGGTGCTTTGGGGAAGGGGGGGCGCACGGCCCCCCCACCCCAAAGCACCTTGTCCCCATGTTGATGAGGACAAGGGCCTCTTCCCCACAACCCTGGCCGTTGGTTGTCAGGGTCTGCGGGCGGGGGGCTTATTGGAATCCGGAAGCCCCCTTTAATAAGGGGGTCCCCCAGATCCTGGCCCCCCACCCTATGTGAATGAGTATGGGGTACAATAGACCGGGCCACCACTTGTAAAAGAGCTAGAAGAAGGCACGGTGGCCTGGCAAGAAGAACCGAAGAGGGGGACAAGACCCCTGAAGAGGGGGACAAGACCCCCGGAGCTGTGCAATAAACAATTGTAACCCTTGTGTGTTGTGTTTTTTTTTTTTTTCACAGGTGAATGGGTAGGGGTACATTGTACCCCATACTCATTCACATAGGGTGGGGGGCCGGGATCCGGGGGCCCCCTTATTAAAGGGGGCTTCCGGATTCCAATAAGCCCCCCGCCCGCAGACCCCGGCAACCAACAGGCAGGGTTGTCGGGAAGAGGCCCTTGTCCTCATCAACATGGGGACAAGGTGCTTTGGGGTGGGGTGGTACAGCTCAGGAGGGGGGGGGGTGCTCGCTCGTCCCCACCCCCTTTCCTGACCGGCCGGGTAGCGTGCTCGGATAAGGGTCTGATATGGACCTGGGGGGGGACCCCACGCCATTTTTTCGGCGTAGGGCTTCCCCTTTAAGTCCATACAAGGTGACGGGGACAGCGACACTTCCTTCGCTGGTCCCGGCTACCTGGAGCCGCGCTCATAATGAGCGGACTTTTCTCCGGGCGGGAAAAGTCTTCATTTTAAAAGTATGGCGAACTAGCACACACACTGTTGTATTGTCCGCTGAAATGCGAGTCCGGCGGACATATTTAGGTGCAAGACTTCTTTCTTAGTCTGCCGGACTTTTGGGTAAAAAAAGTCTGCCGGAGCCCACACATGGGGGCATTGTCCGGCGGACTTGAGTTCGCCTGACTTTTCCACCGGATTGTTTGATCGTGTGTACGCAGCTTAAGATTTCCCTGTATTTGGCTCCATCCATCTTCCCATCAACTCTGACCAGCTTCCCTGTCCCTGCTGAAAAAAGCATCCCCACAACACGATACTGCCACCACCATGTTTCACGGTACCCTGAACATCCAGCGTCACCCCATGACTCCTGTTACTCCAGAGAAAACTAAGCATCTTGTGTCACCCCATGACTCCTTATGCCTTGTACACAAGATAGGATTTTCCGACAACAAAACCGTGGACTTTTTTCCGAAGGATGTTGGCTCAAACTTGTCTTGCATACACACGGTCATACAAAGTTGGTCGGAAATTGCGAATGTCAAGAACGCGGTGACATACAACACTTTCAGATATTTATTTGTAAAAACTTTTGAAAACCATTTATAATTTTCCTTCCACTTCACAATTATCTACCACTTTGTGTTGGTCTATCACATAAAATCCCAAAAAAATCCCAATAAAATACATTTACGTTTTTGGTTGTAACATGACAAAATGTGGAAAATTTCAAGGGGTATGATTACTTTTTCAAGGCACTGTATTTTAGGACTTGGTGGGTATGGCAAAAGAGAAGCAGATATTGTATATCTGTTGGAACTTTCAGTGTTGAAATTTCCCTGCAGTAGTTTGTGTCTTTGCCCCCCCATGGAGATTAGATTTTTCTGCAGTAGTTTGTGTATCTGCTCCTCCCACAATGGTGAGATTCCCCCGCCGTAGTTTGTGTCTCTGCCCCTCCCACAATGGTGGGATTTCCCTGCAGTAGTTTTTCGTCTCTGCCCCTCCCACAATGGTGGGATTTCCCTGCTGTAGTTTGTAACAATAACCATTTTTAAGACTTATGTTGCTAGCATTAGTAAATTGGTAGGAAAGTATATTATACAACCCGGGAGTCTTCAGGAGGGAAGGAGGGGCTTTCTCAGCCAAGCACACTCATCTGTCTGCATGCCTGAGGGCAGATGGATTCCAAGAGGTAAATATTACATAAATGGACTTTCAACGTCTCCTTGGGGCTAGTGAAGCTCTTTTCGAGTTTATTCGGACCTGCTCTTGTGCCAACAAACAGTGCTCATTAGCTGGAGTGGTAACATGATGTTAGATATTATGGATATTAAGGGACCGAGAAGCTCTAATCCTAAAGCTAAATCTAACCCAAGCATTAACCCTAAGCCCCTGTACACACGGTCAGAGATTTCCACAACCAAATCCGTCGGATTTTGCCCGTCGGATTTTGTCCGAAACTGTTGCATATACACGGTCGGACAAAGTTGGCGAAAAATCCGATCTTTCAGAACGTGATGACGTAATTTCGTTACGATGGGACTATATTCTATATTCAGGCTAGTAGCCAATAGCTTTGATGTAGGAATTTGATCTGAGCATGCGTGGCACTTGGTCCGATCAAAATTCTCTACACATGATCGGAGTATGTCCGATCGGCCGAGTTGGTTGGGAAATATTTCCAACATGTTGGAAAATTGGGTCTGACGGATATTCCGACGGAATCAGTCCGATGCATACCACACACAGTCGGATTATCCGACGACACAGTCCGATAGGACACATTTCGACGGATTCTCCGACCGTGTGTACAAGGGCTTACTCTTTGTTTATCAACAATATCATGACTTTGGCCAACACAAAGAAAAGAAAGAAATGTGATCACAGTGCTGGAATGGTGATCACATAGTTTTGTTTACTCTCTGTCTTTTACTTTTTGATCATGTTTTGCATAAATAGTCTACATAAAAAAAAAAAAAAACATTGAGACTCATTTTGAAAACATTTTGGCTATGGCCAAATCAAATTTTGCAAAACCATTTTGTTCATCCCTTATCATTGTGGAGCTGAGCTGTTCATCTCTTATCTTTGTGGAGCTGAGTAAAAGTCTATAATATACAATTGGCCACTCACCTTCCAGTGTTGAACCTCTTTCATATTTGAGCACACTCCATTACTGAAATACCCCATTGATCCAGCACGACAGCCGAGAAGTGAATTCAGGGCATGTACATAAGCATACACAGCCAGGTAGGCATGATAAGTATAGGAAAGATCATTTGTCTCAAATAACTGAGCGAACCTACTTCCAAACTCTTCCTTCCCTGTGCAGATCACATCTTCTTTTACAATAGAGTTTGATTTCTCACCATCTCTAACTCCATCAGGCCAGTAGCAGCTGAACGCTTTCCCCCAGAACGGCTTAATAAATGGGTAGGTTGAATTAGCAGTTGGGTGAAGGTTTAGGAGGAATGCCTCAAAACCTGGTATGGTGCCAGTACGAGGGATAAGTCCCAGAGTTCCATTTAGAACCTTCCAGGCTTTTTTTGAAAATAGCCCTGGTGTGAGTCCAAAGGAAGCTGAAGAGATGAAAATGAGCCCAGTTGCTCCTTTATCAAACATGGCATCTAGCAGGGCCTTCATATGGACCTCCGGGCTGTGGAGAATGATGACACTGATGGAGCTTTCTTTAATGACATCCACCACTCTCTTGATCTGCTGGGCTGAATAACTCAGATGGATTTTCTCCAGAAAAGCAACACAGCCTCCATTTCTCTCTATCCCAGCTCGTATAACCTGGGCACCCTGCTGCCCAACATCATTGTCTACCACCAGCATGCCAACCCAGGTCCAACCAAACTGTCCAACCAGTTGAGAGAGTGCAACATTCTGAAACATGTTGCTGGGCACTGTCCGTAAGAACGATGGGAAGTTTATTTTATCACTCAGAGCTGACAGGGTTGCCCCGTGACTGATCTGGATAGGAAATGATATATAGACAAATAAGCAACTTTAGGTGTTAAACACTGATATCCTACCAGTATGAAAGGTAACAAAAGTTTTTACATTTGTCAAATTGTAGGGATTTGTCATCATTGTGAAAATAATTTCTGATGTTATTTCCACACTGCCCTTACTTGTTATTCTAGGTTTCACCAAGACCGCCGTGGCCATGCAGAAGACAGTTCTTCTGTTAGGTATCGGCTTTAAATAGCAAAGTATTGTAGCCATCCATTACTATGCCCAAGCTGAGCCCTCAGTGGTATCTCCAGTGTCTCCAGTGACCTTTGTGACCACTGTGCACTCCTGTGACCCAAATGTACCCCTGTGTCCTTGTGTGATTCCAATGGCCTTTGTGTACTCCTCTGTCTCCACAAAGGGCATCTGGTGTCACCCTGTGACCTCTGTAACTCCATAGCACCCTGAGCATCCAGTATCACCCTGTGACCTCCCTACCTCCAGAGCATTCTGAGCATTCTGTGTCACCCCATGACCCTGTGACTCCAGAGCATCAGTGTCATTCCTTAACCCCTGTCACTCCAGAGCACCATGAAAACCCAGTGTCACGCCATGGCCTTGATGACCCCAGAGCACCCTATGCATTCTGTGTCCCCCTGTGACCCCTATGCTTTTAGAGCATCCTTAGCATTCTTTGTCACCTGTGACCCCTATAACTCCAAAACATGCTGAGCATTCAGTGTCACCCCATGACGCCTCTTACTCCAAAGTACCCTGAGCATTCTGTATTACATTGTGACTTCTGTAACTTTAAAGCGCATCGATCATCCAGTGTTAACTCATGACCTCTGTAACTCCAGAGTACCCTGACCACTTTGTGCCTACAAATGACTCAAGCGCACCTTGAACGTCCTGTGTTACCCTGCAACCCCTGTAAATTCACAGCACTATGAGTGTTTTGTGTGTCCCCATGGCTCCTGTGGCTCCAGAGCACCCTGAACATCCAGTGTCACCCCTGAATCCTGTTAATAAAGAGCACAATGAGCATCCAGTGTCACCTCGAGACCTCTGTAACTCCAAAGCAACCAGACCATTCTGTGTCATCCTGTGACCTCTGTAACTTTACAACACATTGAGCATCCAGTGTTACCCCATGACCCCTGTAACTACATAGCACCCTGAGCATTTTGTGTGACCCCATACCTCCTGTGGCTCCAGAGCACCCTGAACATCCAGTGTCACCCCGTGACTCCTATTACTCCAGAGCAAACTAAGCATCCCGTGTCACCCCGTGACCCCTTTGACTTCAAAGTAT